>NC_080732.1:20401849-20469349 GCF_019097595.1 Hemibagrus wyckioides | reverse complement strand
CTGGAGAAACGTGCTTCAGGTCTCTGAGTTCTGCCTCAGATAGATTCCGTTAAAATTACAATACATGTTTCTTCACTTCTTGAAATGTTCATTTAGACATTTTTACTTGTGAAAGTGTCAGTGTGAGGGTTCTACTAGCAGATCATCAGATCACCAGATTTTCAGATCATCAGATTATCAGATCAGCAGATTATCAGATCAGCAGATTATCATTTTTAGCATTTATTTGTAGATAAAAGGGAGAAATGATCTGTCAATAAAATGTAAAAAAAATATTTGAAAACAATTTCATATCACGTTCTCTCCTTCTCTCTCTCCCTCTCTTCTTTTCTCTCTCTCTCTCTCTCTCTCTCTCTCTCTCTCTCTCTCTTTCTCTTTCTTTGTTTCAAATAGTTTTTGTGGATCCGTCTCGTTCCTCATTCTCACCACGTCCTGTTCAGTATTACCTGACAGGTGGCTACCTCTTCCCTACTCTCTACAGTCATCTGTACTACATACTACTCTGTACTACAGTACTTACACAGAGCACACTACATCAGAGTCTTGATTCTGAACTGCAGGGTTATAAAGCTCACTACACGCTACACTACACTAAACTACACTAAACTACACTACACTAAACTGCACTACACTAAACTACACTAAACTACACTACACTAAACTGCACTACACTAAACTACACTAAACTACACTACAATAAACTGCACTACACTAAACTGCACTACACTAAACTACACTAAACTAAACTACACTACACTAAACTGCACTACACTAAACTAAACTACACTAAACTAAACTGCACTACACTACACTAAACTGCACTACACTAAACTAAACTACACTACACTAAACTGCACTACACTACACTAAACTAAACTACACTAAACTAAACTGCACTACACTAAACTAAACTACACTACACTAAACTACACTAAACTAAACTACACTACACTACACTAAACTGCACTACACTAAACTAAACTGCACTACACTAAACTAAACTACACTACACTAAACTACACTAAACTAAACTGCACTACACTAAACTAAACTAAACTACACTACACTAAACTACACTAAACTAAACTGCACTACACTAAACTACACTACACTAAACTACACTAAACTAAACTGCACTACACTAAACTACACTACACTAAACTGCACTACACTAAACTACACTAAACTAAACTACACTACACTAAACTACACTACACTAAACTGCACTACACTAAACTACACTAAACTACACTACACTAAACTGCACTACACTAAACTGCACTACACTAAACTACACTAAACTAAACTACACTACACTAAACTGCACTACACTAAACTAAACTACACTAAACTAAACTGCACTACACTAAACTAAACTACACTACACTAAACTAAACTACACTACACTAAACTACACTAAACTAAACTGCACTACACTAAACTAAACTACACTACACTAAACTAAACTACACTACACTAAACTACACTAAACTAAACTACACTACACTACACTAAACTGCACTACACTAAACTAAACTGCACTACACTAAACTAAACTACACTACACTAAACTACACTAAACTAAACTGCACTACACTAAACTAAACTAAACTACACTACACTAAACTGCACTACACTAAACTGCACTACACTAAACTACACTACACTAAACTACACTAAACTAAACTGCACTACACTAAACTACACTACACTAAACTGCACTACACTAAACTACACTAAACTAAACTACACTACACTAAACTACACTACACTAAACTGCACTACACTAAACTACACTAAACTACACTACACTAAACTGCACTACACTAAACTGCACTACACTAAACAACACTAAACTAAACTACACTACACTAAACTGCACTACACTAAACTAAACTACACTAAACTAAACTGCACTACACTAAACTAAACTACACTACACTAAACTGCACTACACTAAACTAAACTACACTACACTAAACTAAACTAAACTGCACTGCACTACACTAAACTAAACTACACTAAACTACACTACACTACACTAAACTAAACTAAACTAAACTAAACTAAACTAAACTAAACTGCACTACACTAAACTAAACTACACTAAACTACACTACACTACACTACACTAAACTACACTAAACTACACTACACTACACTACACTAAACTACACTACACTAAACTACACTAAACTAAACTACACTACACTAAACTACACTACACTAAACTACACTACACTAAACTACACTAAACTACACTACACTAAACTACACTAAACTACACTAAACTACACTACACTAAACTACACTACACTAAACTACACTAAACTAAACTACACTACACTAAACTACACTACACTAAACTACACTAAACTAAACTACACTACACTAAACTACACTACACTAAACTAAACTACACTAAACTACACTACACTACACTACACTAAACTACACTAAACTACACTAAACTAAACTACACTACACTAAACTACACTAAACTACACTACACTAAACTACACTACACTACACTAAACTACACTACACTAAACTACACTACACTAAACAAAACTGCACTACAATAAACTACACTACACTACACTAAACTGCACTACACTAAATTACACTACACTAAACTATACTACACTAAACTACACTACACTAAACTACACTAAACTAAACTACACTACACTAAACTAAACTAAACTGCACTACACTAAACTACACTACACTAAACTGCACTACACTAATCTACACTACACTAAACTACACTAAACTAAACTGCACTACACTACACTGAACTACACTAAACTACACTACACTAAACTGCACTACACTAAACTGCACTACACTAAACTGCACTAAACTACACTACACTAAACTACACTACACTAAACTGCACTACACTAAACTACACTACACTAAACTGCACTACACTAAACTACACTACACTAAACTACACTACACTAAACTACACTACACTAAACTGCACTACACTAAACTACACTACACTAAACTGCACTACACTAAACTGCACTAAACTACGCTACACTAAACTACACTAAACTACACTGCACTACACTAAACTAAACTACACTACACTAAACTACACTACACTACACTAAACTACAATAAACTAAACTACACTACACTAAACTGCACTACACTAAACTACACTAAACTACACTACACTAAACTACACTACACTAAACTACACTACACTAAACTAAACTACACTAAACTACACTACACTACACTACACTAAACTACACTAAACTACACTAAACTAAACTACACTAAACTACACTACACTAAACTACACTACACTAAACTAAACTGCACTACACTAAACTAAACTACACTACAATAAACTACACTACACTACACTAAACTGCACTACACTAAATTACACTACACTAAACTATACTACACTAAACTACACTACACTAAACTACACTAAACTAAACTACACTACACTAAACTAAACTAAACTGCACTACACTAAACTACACTACACTAAACTGCACTACACTAATCTACACTACACTAAACTACACTAAACTAAACTGCACTACACTACACTAAACTACACTAAACTACACTACACTAAACTGCACTACACTAAACTGCACTAAACTACACTACACTAAACTACACTACACTAAACTGCACTACACTAAACTACACTAAAATAAACTGCACTACACTAAACTACACTACACTAAACTGCACTACACTAAACTACACTACACTAAACTGCACTACACTAAACTGCACTAAACTACACTACACTACACTAAACTACACTAAACTACACTGCACTACACTAAACTAAACTACACTACACTAAACTACACTACACTACACTAAACTACAATAAACTAAACTACACTACACTAAACTGCACTACACTAAACTACACTAAACTGCACTACACTAAACTACACTACACTAAACTACACTAAACTAAACTACACTACACTAAACTACACTAAACTAAACTACACTACACTAAACTGCACTACACTAAACTAAACTACACTACACTACACTACACTAAACTAAACTACACTACACTACACTAAACTGCACTACACTACACTAAACTACACTAAACTAAACTAAACTGCACTACACTAAACTAAACTACACTAAACTACACTACATTACACTACACTAAACTACACTAAACTACACTACACTAAACTGCACTACACTAAACTACACTACACTAAACTACACTACACTAAACTACACTACACTAAACTGCACTACCCTAAACTACAGTACACTAAACTACACTAAACTACACTAAACTACACTACACTAAACTGCACTACACTAAACTACACTAAACTAAACTACACTAAACTAAACTGCACTACACTAAACTAAACTACACTACACTAAACTGCACTACACTAAACTAAACTACACTAAACTAAACTACACTAAACTACACTACACTAAACTAAACTACACTAAACTACACTACACTACACTACACTAAACTACACTAAACTAAACTAAACTACACTACACTAAACTACACTAAACTACACTACACTAAACTACACTACACTACACTAAACTACACTACACTAAACTACACTACACTAAACTAAACTGCACTACAATAAACTACACTACACTACACTAAACTGCACTACACTAAATTACACTACACTAAACTATACTACACTAAACTACACTACACTAAACTACACTAAACTAAACTACACTACACTAAACTAAACTAAACTGCACTACACTAAACTACACTACACTAAACTGCACTACACTAATCTACACTACACTAAACTACACTAAACTAAACTGCACTACACTACACTGAACTACACTAAACTACACTACACTAAACTGCACTACACTAAACTGCACTACACTAAACTGCACTAAACTACACTACACTAAACTACACTACACTAAACTGCACTACACTAAACTACACTACACTAAACTGCACTACACTAAACTACACTAAACTAAACTACACTACACTAAACTGCACTACACTAAACTACACTACACTAAACTGCACTACACTAAACTGCACTAAACTACACTACATTAAACTACACTAAACTACACTGCACTACACTAAACTAAACTACACTACACTAAACTACACTACACTACACTAAACTACAATAAACTAAACTACACTACACTAAACTGCACTACACTAAACTACACTAAACTACACTACACTAAACTACACTACACTAAACTACACTACACTAAACTAAACTACACTAAACTACACTACACTACACTACACTAAACTACACTAAACTACACTAAACTAAACTACACTAAACTACACTACACTAAACTACACTACACTAAACTAAACTGCACTACACTAAACTAAACTACACTACAATAAACTACACTACACTACACTAAACTGCACTACACTAAATTACACTACACTAAACTATACTACACTAAACTACACTACACTAAACTACACTAAACTAAACTACACTACACTAAACTAAACTAAACTGCACTACACTAAACTACACTACACTAAACTGCACTACACTAATCTACACTACACTAAACTACACTAAACTAAACTGCACTACACTACACTAAACTACACTAAACTACACTACACTAAACTGCACTACACTAAACTGCACTAAACTACACTACACTAAACTACACTACACTAAACTGCACTACACTAAACTACACTAAAATAAACTGCACTACACTAAACTACACTACACTAAACTGCACTACACTAAACTACACTACACTAAACTGCACTACACTAAACTGCACTAAACTACACTACACTACACTAAACTACACTAAACTACACTGCACTACACTAAACTAAACTACACTACACTAAACTACACTACACTACACTAAACTACAATAAACTAAACTACACTACACTAAACTGCACTACACTAAACTACACTAAACTGCACTACACTAAACTACACTACACTAAACTACACTAAACTAAACTACACTACACTAAACTACACTAAACTAAACTGCACTAAACTACACTACACTACACTAAACTACACTAAACTAAACTGCACTACACTAAACTAAACTACACTACACTAAACTACATTAAACTAAACTACACTACACTAAACTACACTAAACTACACTACACTAAACTACACTAAACTACACTACACTAAACTGCACTACACTAAACTACACTAAACTAAACTACACTACACTAAACTACACTACACTAAACTGCACTACACTAAACTACACTACACTAAACTACACTACACTAAACTAAACTACACTAAACTAAACTACACTAAACTGCACTACACTAAACTACACTACACTAAACTACACTAAACTACACTACACTAAACTACACTACACTAAACTACACTACACTAAACTACACTACACTAAACTACACTACACTAAACTACACTAAACTACACTACACTAAACTGCACTACACTAAACTACACTACACTAAACTACACTACACTGCACTACACTAAACTGCACTACACTAAACTACACTAAACTACATTAAACAACACTACACTAAACTATACTACACTAAACTGCACTGCACTAAACTACACTACACTAAACTACACTACACTAAACTACACTACACTAAAATACACTACACTAAACTACACTACACTAAACTGCACTACACTAAACTAAACTAAACTACACTAAACTACACTACACTAAACTAAACTGCACTACACTAAACTACACTAAACTAAACTGCACTACACTAAACTACACTAAACTAAACTGCACTACACTAAACTACACTACACTAAAATACACTACACTAAACTACACTACACTACACTACACTACACTAAACTACACTACACTACACTAAACTACACTACACTAAACTACACTAAACTACACTACACTAAACTACACTACACTACACTAAACTACACTAAACTACACTACACTAAACTACACTACACTAAACTACACTACACTAAACTACACTACACTAAACTACACTAAACTAAACTGCACTACACTAAACTACACTACACTAAACTACACTACACTAAACTGCACTACACTAAACTACACTAAACTAAACTGCACTACACTAAACTACACTACACTAAACTACACTACACTAAACTAAACTAAACTACACTAAACTACACTACACTAAACTACACTAAACTACACTACACTAAACTACACTACACTACACTAAACTAAACTAAACTACACTAAACTACACTACACTAAACTACACTAAACTACACTAAACTAAACTACACTACACTAAACTACACTAAAATACACTACACTAAACTACACTACACTAAACTACACTAAACTAAACTGCACTACACTAAACTACACTACACTAAACTACACTAAACTAAACTGCACTACACTAAACTACACTAAACTAAACTGCACTACACTAAACTACACTAAACTAAACTACACTACACTAAACTACACTACACTAAACTAAACTACACTAAACTACACTACACTAAACTGCACTACACTAAACTACACTAAACTAAACTACACTACACTAAACTACACTAAACTACACTACACTAAACTACACTAAACTAAACTGCACTACACTAAACTACACTAAACTAAACTGCACTACACTAAACTACACTACACTAAAATACACTACACTAAACTACACTACACTACACTACAGTAAACTAATCTACACTACACTAAACTACAGTAAACTAATCTACACTACACTAAACTACACTACACTAAACTACAGTAAACTAATCTACACTACACTAAACTACAGTAAACTAATCTGCACTACACTAAACTACACTAAACTAAACTGCACTACACTAAACTACACTACACTAAAATACACTACACTAAACTACACTACACTACACTACAGTAAACTAATCTACACTACACTAAACTACACTACACTAAAATACACTACACTAAACTACACTACACTACACTAAACTACACTACACTAAACTACACTACACTAAACTACACTACACTAAACTACACTACACTAAACTGCACTACACTAAACTACACTACACTAAACTAAACTACACTACACTAAACTACACTAAACTAAACTACACTACACTAAACTAAACTGCACTACACTACACTAAACTACACTACACTAAACTACACTACACTAAACTACACTAAACTAAACTGCACTACACTAAACTACACTACACTAAACTACACTACACTAAACTACACTACACTAAAGTAAACTGCACTACACTAAACTACACTACACTAAACTACACTAAATTACACTACACTAAACTGCACTACACTAAACTACACTACACTAAACTGCACTACACTAAACTGCACTAAACTACACTACACTAAACTACACTACACTAAACTGCACTACACTAAACTACACTACACTAAACTGCACTACACTAAACTAAACTACACTACACTAAACTACACTAAACTAAACTACACTACACTAAACTACACTAAACTACACTACACTAAACTACGCTAAACTACACTAAACTACACTAAACTACACTAAACTAAACTGCACTACACTAAACTACACTAAACTAAACTACACTACACTAAACTGCACTACACTAAACTAAACTACACTACACTAAACTGCACTACACTAAACTACACTAAACTAAACTACACTAAACTAAACTACACTACACTAAACTACACTAAACTAAACTAAACTACACTACACTAAACTACACTAAACTAAACTACACTAAACTACACTAAACTACACTACACTAAACTACACTAAACTAAACTACACTAAACTGCACTACACTAAACTACACTACACTACACTACACTAAACTACACTAAACTGCACTACACTAAATTAAACTACACTAAACTAAACTACACTACACTAAACTACACTACACTAAACTGCACTACACTACACTAAACTAAACTACACTAAACTAAACTACACTAAACTAAACTACACTACACTAAACTACACTAAACTAAACTACACTACACTACACTAAACTACACTAAACTGAACTACACTAAACTAAACTACACTAAACTGCACTACACTAAACTACACTAAACTACACTACACTAAACTACACTAAACTAAACTACACTACACTACACTAAACTGCACTACACTACACTAAACTACACTACACTAAACTACACTAAACTACACTACACTAAACTACACTAAACTACACTACACTAAACTACACTACACTAATCTACACTACACTAAACTAAACTACACTAAACTACACTACACTAAACTACACTACACTAAACTACACTAAAGTACACTACACTAAACTACACTACACTAAACTACACTACACTAAACTAAACTACACTAAACTACACTACACTAAACTACACTAAACTACACTACACTAAACTGCACTACACTAAACTACACTACACTAAACTACACTACACTGCACTACACTAAACTGCACTACACTAAACTACACTAAACTACATTAAACAACACTACACTAAACTATACTACACTAAACTGCACTGCACTAAACTACACTACACTAAACTACACTACACTAAACTACACTACACTAAAATACACTACACTAAACTACACTACACTAAACTGCACTACACTAAACTACACTAAACTAAACTGCACTACACTAAACTACACTAAACTAAACTGCACTACACTAAACTACACTACACTAAACTACAGTAAACTAATCTACACTACACTAAACTACACTACACTAAACTACACTAAACTACACTAAACTACACTACACTAAACTACACTAAACTACACTACACTAAACTACACTACACTAAACTAAACTACACTAAACTACACTACACTAAACTACACTACACTTAACTACACTACACTAAACTACACTACACTAAACTACACTAAACTAAACTGCACTACACTAAACTACACTACACTAAACTACACTAAACTAAACTGCACTACACTAAACTACACTAAACTAAACTGCACTACACTAAACTACACTAAACTAAACTACACTACACTAAACTAAACTAAACTACACTAAACTACACTACACTAAACTACACTAAACTACACTACACTAAACTACACTACACTACACTAAACTAAACTAAACTACACTAAACTACACTACACTAAACTACACTAAACTACACTACACTAAACTACACTACACTAAACTACACTAAAATACACTACACTAAACTACACTACACTAAACTACACTAAACTATACTGCACTACACTAAACTACACTACACTAAACTACACTAAACTAAACTGCACTACACTAAACTACACTAAACTAAACTGCACTACACTAAACTACACTAAACTAAACTACACTACACTAAACTACACTACACTAAACTAAACTACACTAAACTACACTACACTAAACTGCACTACACTAAACTACACTAAACTAAACTACACTACACTAAACTACACTAAACTACACTACACTAAACTACACTACACTAAACTACACTACACTAAACTGCACTACACTAAACTACACTACACTAAACTAAACTACACCAAACTACAATACACTAAACTGCACTACACTAAACTACACTACACTAAACTACACTACACTAAAATACACTACACTAAACTACACTACACTAAACTGCACTACACTAAACTACACTAAACTAAACTACACTAAACTACACTACACTAAACTAAACTGCACTACACTAAACTACACTAAACTAAACTGCACTACACTAAACTACACTAAACTAAACTGCACTACACTAAACTACACTACACTAAACTACAGTAAACTAATCTACACTACACTAAACTACACTACACTAAAATACACTACACTAAACTACACTAAACTACACTAAACTACACTACACTAAACTACACTACACTAAACTACACTAAACTAAACTGCACTACACTAAACTACACTACACTAAACTACACTAAACTAAACTGCACTACACTAAACTGCACTAAACTACACTACACTAAACTACACTACACTAAACTACACTACACTACACTAAACTACACTAAACTAAACTGCACTACACTAAACTGCACTACACTAAGCTACACTACACTAAACTACACTACACTAAACTACACTAAACTAAACTGCACTACACTAAACTACACTAAACTAAACTGCACTACACTAAACTACACTAAACTAAACTAAACTACACTAAACTACACTACACTAAACTAAACTACACTAAACTACACTACACTAAACTGCACTACACTAAACTACACTAAACTAAACTACACTACACTAAACTACACTAAACTACACTACACTAAACTACACTAAACTAAACTACACTAAACTACACTAAACTAAACTACACTAAACTACACTAAACTAAACTACACTAAACTACACTAAACTACACTAAACTAAACTACACTAAACTAAACCAAATTATTAAATCGTAAAATAAATAACACAATGCAGACTTATTTAACAGACGGAGTGTCGTCAGCCATTTTGAAATGATTTCTCATCCAGCGTCAGCACCTGGTAGTCCCGCCCCTTTTCCTCTGCAAGTGCTGATGAAAGTGGAGTGTGTTAAAGATGACGTGTCTGACGTTCACACCTGGTTTATTCAGGTGAATACATGAATCATCCAGGAAACTGAAGTGCACTAGTTCTTCTCCTCTTCTTCCTCCTTGGAGTTTTCACAAGACTCTCGCTACTCTACTACAGAGTGGAGGAGAGGAGTGCAGGGGTATGTGATTTGGGACGCAGCCTGAGTTTCACATGTCCTCCTGCTCACTGCAGTGGAGAACCTTTAGCACTCTGAAGTTCACTAAAATGAGAAAGAGCCATGTTCACTGTGTGTGTGTGTGTGTGAATGTTTCAGAAGTAAATTCTTCAGAAGTTCTTGGCTACAGCACTTGACATAATTTTGAAGTCTGTGGTTATCCGGTTCTTGTGAAAATGTTTCTGATAGAAAATCTGACGTTTCTGTGAGGAGCTCAGACACAGAACCAGGAAGAATAACACTCACTTCATCAGAACTCTTTCATCTGAGAGAGAAGATAAATAAAAGAGGATGGAGGAATCTCTGAGCAGGTAATCAGAGCTGCATCTCAGCCCTCACCCTGCTCTACACTCACAGCGCCCTCCTGTGGAGAGACTGGAGAAGGTTCCTCTGGAGATCCTCTTCATGATGCTTTTTTTTCCCCTTTATTCAGAACTTAATCACAGTTCCACTTTATGACCCTGAGGTTCTCCCTGTGTGGTTCTCCCTGTGTGGTTCTCTCGGTTCTCCACTAGTGCTGTTTGCTTCCTTTAGTGGATTTATCACCACATTAGTAATATTTCTGCTTCCTTTTTACTCTTCACTCCTTTTCTGCTCGTTTCTACTTTCCCTCTTTTTGACCTCTGTGTTCATTTCCTGTCCTTCATCACACGTCTCTGCCGTAACTCTAGCTGTGTCCAGATTGTGTCACGTTCTGTTCACGTTTTTATCTTCTTGTTGGACGTGTTATTCATCTCCTGCTCTCCTGGTGCTTCCATGTGTGTGTGTGTGTGTGTGCTTTGGCCTGTTTTCTGCACATCTGTGATGTCCTGTCGTGTCACTGCCCTTAGTCTTTTGTGTTTTTTTATCTGGTGTGGAGTTTTAGTATTTTAGTACAAGTTCACAGCTGATGCAGTGAAATGTTTGTCTTTGTTTCTCTGTCCACAGGAATCAACATCAGAAAAAAAGAACAGAATAAACAAAAAAAACAAAACAAGAATAAGGTAAAGTGTGAGTGTAAAGAACGGAATAAAGATGTAATAAAAAACTCCAGTCTCTGGAGCAGATAATGAAGATAAAGTATGTGTGTGTGTGTTCAGAATGTGATCTCACAGATCTCACAGATAAATAAAAATGATAAAATAAATAAAGCACACGCACACACACATACACACACACACATACACAGAGTAAAGGTCAGAGCAAACATATATGTGTGTGTGTGTGTGTGATGTGGCTGATCCTGCACTCTCCTCCTGGAGACCCAGTGTGTGTCCAGCTCTGATTTTGTCCTGGTCAGCGAGTAGATGTGGTTTTTGTCCTGAGCGCATGCTGTGGAGGAGAGTATTTAACACTGAGTTCTTCAGGAAGTTCTTCAGTGTGTGTGTGTGCATGTGTATGTTTGTGTGTGTTGGTTCAAGCTCCAAGCTGAACTGCTGAACTGCTGAACACGGTATGTTATAGTTATATTTTCTCTGATGTTGTTAATCTCAGCTCATGGTGATGGTTTTGTCTTATTTCAATCTCACTGAGGCCATGTCCACACGTAGCCGGGGATTTTTAAGAAGGAAGATTTTTCTCTGTGTTTTGACCTTTCGTCCACACGCTAATGCAGTTTGAGGTCGTTGAAAACAGAGCTTTTGGAAAACTCCTTTCAAAGTGAAGATTTTCCAAAACTCTGTTATCAGTGGTGTTGTGTGGACAGGGGAAACGGAGATTTTGACGAATTGACCTCTTTGACAGTAACTAGAGACAGATGTAATGTAACAGCTTCTAGTTAATAATGAATGAATAACTAGTTTAATGAATCAGTTATTTTGATGGTTTAATTGGTTAATTAGGTAGTTGATGTGTTATTAACCTCTCTGTGTGAAATGTGTGTCCTCTCTGCAGATGAATAGTGTGTGTGTTGTGGTGTTGGTGATGTTAGGAGCGAGTGGTCATTCATTTAGGTTTAAAGATTTGACAGATTACGTGGATAAACATCAGGACCACTACGTACAGGTAATACAAAATGTACAGGTTTATTACACATTCATTTTCAGTCATTTAATTTCATGTCATGGTCTCAGAGACAGTAGACAGACAGACAGACAGGTGGCAGAGAGACAGACAGACAGGTGGTTGCTTACATTCTGTCACATGATGTGTGTGTGTGTGTGTGTGTTTGAGGCTCTGAGAGACTGGGTGTCTATAGAAAGTGACTCCAGTGATGTCAGTAAGAGAGCGGAGCTACAGCGTATGATGGGTGTGGTGGAGGAGAAGCTGCGGGGGATGAAGGGGAAAGTGGACGTGATGGACATCGGCACTCAGACGGTCAGGACGCAGTAACACAGAGCCATCAGTCACGTGTTTGTGTGTGTGTTTATTACTGATGTACTAACACCTGTCTCTCTCTCTCTCTCTGGTCTGTGGGGCAGCTGGCGGACGGCAGCGTGGTCCCGTTACCTAAGGTGGTGACGGCAGCGTTCGGTGACGATGAGAACAAACACACAGTGTGTGTGTATGGACACATGGACGTGCAGCCGGCCAGGAGAGAGGACGGCTGGGCCACTGACCCCTACAACCTCACCGAGATTAACGGTGCATTAACACTTCCTGTTCTACACACTGAACTTTCAGCCTTTATGTGTGTTAATTCCTGACCCCTGCCTGAGCTGTGTTATAGACATGTTATAAATATGTTTTAATGTTGAATATTCCACCTGCAGGAAACCTGTACGGCAGAGGAGCTTCGGATAATAAAGCTCCGGTTCTGGCCTGGATTCATGCAGTGGAGGCGTATAAAGCTCTGAACGTGGTGAGAATTCACATACACACACACACATATCACACATCATTATTATTATTTCTGTAACTGATATTATTGTGTTGTTTTTGGTATTTTTATGTTGTTTTTATTGTTTTTGTGTTATTGTCATTGTTGTTGTTGTGTTGTTGTGTTGTCCAGGAGCTCCCAGTGAATGTGAAGTTCCTGATCGAGGGGATGGAGGAGACGGGTTCGGATGGACTGAATGCGCTGGTGGAGGCTCAGAGAGAGGAGTTTTTCTCAGATGTGGGTTCCATCATCATCTCGGACTGCAGCTGGCAGAGTTCTCGCCCCGCTCTCACCTACGGAACCAGAGGGAACTGTTACTTCTCTGCTCAGGTCTCAGCAAACTCACTGGATTTTCCCTGATCTCATGTCCAGGTTCTACACCAACTACATGAAGCCTTTAATCTGCAGTTCAGGCTTCATACTGAAGATCAACTTTATTACAATATTTTATGAAAGTGACCTGCTTCAGTGTGTAAAAGGTGTTGTGTTGTGTTGTGTGTTTTTAGGTGGAGGGGCCGAGGCAGGACTTACACTCCGGAGTGGACGGAGGAGCCGTGATCGAGCCCATGAGCGACCTAATCGCAATACTAAGTACTTCCTGAATTTTATTTTTAAACCAGAGCTTTTATTATTATTCACCATCACACACACACACACACACACATACAGGACACGGTGAGTAACTGGTCTGACTGTAACAGTATAACGTTGAATTTTCGGCCTCAGACACGCTGATCAGTGCGAGCGGTCAGATCCTGATCCCCGGTGTTACAGACGCAGTCGCTAACTTCACTGAGGAGGAGAGGAAGATTTATGAGGAGGTGGACTTTGACTTGGACACTTACAAGAGCACCATTGGTGTTGATGGACTGATGTACAACAATAAGGTCAGAATTTAACGAGACATGAAGTTTTTCATTAGACTCTTTACTTCTGCAGTGTTTCTGTGTCTCAGAGTCTCGCTGCTGAAGAGTCTAGGGTTAAGGATAGAGTTAGGGATTAGGGTTTAGGGTTAGTATTAGGGTTAGGGATATGGGTTAGGGATAGGATTAGGGTTAGCATTATAATGTGCTGCATGTTGTAATCTGGTGGACTATCTATGATGGAACGTGATCACGTGACCTGTGCGCACACTCTCTGCTCCTCAAGGTTAATCACACTGCAGGTGATGAATGAGCTTATTTACGATACTTTTGCATTGACTCCACCCACTATTTTACAAATGCACACATCAGACAGACAAATGTGTTGCTGATGTGAAAGAACCTTTAAAACATCAGGATGTCTCGTTAATCCGCCGCTGATGTGGTAAAAGGTTCCTCTGTGTGTGTTTGATCTCCTCATCGCTCAGGTCGACCTTCTGGCTCACCTGTGGCGTTTCCCCACCGTCTCCATCCACGGCATCGAGGGTGCGTTCTCTGGCCCCGGAACAAAAACCGTCATTCCCGCTAAAGTCACGGCCAAGTTCTCCATCCGCCAGGTTCCTGACATGGAGCCTGCAGTGGTGGAGAAACAGGTAGTGTATTGAGAGTGAAGTTTTACTAAAGTAAACTGTTTCCCACATGAACACCGGGTCTCTCTGTCCAGGTCACGGATCACCTGCACGCCGTGTTCCAGCAGAGGAAGAGTCCCAACAAGCTGAAGGTGAAGATGATTATCAGAGCCAAACCGTGGTTAGCTGACCCCAAACACGCGCTGTACGAGGCCGGGAAGAGAGCGGTGAAGAGAGGTCAGATTCACATTGTTACATCATCACGTGACAACATCACATCCTGTTCACGTATCATTACTCACACGCCTCAGCATGATGAAGCTCCACTGTTCCTTTCAGATCGTAACTCTAATGTCTGACTGATTCTTGCCGAGACAGTGAGATGTTCTCGGAGGAAGCTGTGACTCTTAATAACACTAACGAAATGTCCTGCAGTGTTCAGCGTGGAGCCGGAGCTGATCCGAGAGGGAGGGACGATTCCCATCGCTCGCACCTTCCAGGACGTCACGAAGAAAGACATCATCATGTTGCCCATCGGAGGCTTCGACGACGGCCTTCACTCTCAGAACGAGAAAATCAGCAGGTCAGTTCACACAGAGCTGAAATCAGCAGGTCAGCTCTCACCGCTCATGCAGGATGAATGGAGATTGGGACAAATCTCCTGTTAAAGAGGTGTAGCTGAGAGAAGGTGGAGTTTCTGCGCAGTTATGATAAACTTCTGGAGAGATCTGATTGTGTTTTTCAGGTATAACTACATCGAGGGAACAAAGCTGTTCATCGCTTACCTGCACGAGGTTTCTCACATTCAGAAGAACACACGCTGACACGTCTGAACTCACACGTCTACATGATCCTGTGATGAAACCTTCATCAATCACGCTTTTACTGACTTTTAATTTGTGTGTCTCATTTTCTAATGGTCTCTCTCTCTCCCTCTCCCTTTCTCCCTCTCCCTCTTTCTCCTTCTCTCTCTCTCTATCTCTCTCTCACTCACCAGCCCCCCCCCCCCCCCCCCGAGGCACGAAACATCAGAATGTTTATGATGTCATGATTAAAAATATATCAATCACACTGTTGCACATTATATGTAATAATGACGATTGTCCTTTTCAATTATTTTAACTGTCATTTTTTGTCTTATATTCTGTAAGTATTTATACCTTATCAGAAACACACTGCTCAAAAAAATGAATGTAAATTTTAAATCACACACTTCATCTCGATGAACAAAATATTCTGGTTGAAAATCTTGAGAATATGATTTACACTATATTGCCAAAAGTTTTGGGACTTCTGCCTTTACATGCACATGAATGTAATATGGAGTTGTCCCGCCCTTTGCAGCTATAACAGCTTCAACTCTTCTGGGAAGGCTTTCCACAAGGTTTAGGAGTGTGTTTATGGGAATTTTTGACCATTCCTCTAGAAGCACATTTGTGAGGTCACACACTGATGTTGGACGAGAAGGTCTGGCTCACAGTCTCCGCTCTAATTCATCCCAAAGGTGTTCTATGGGGTTGAGGTCAGGACTCTGTGCAGGACAGTCAAGTTCATCCACACCAGACTCTGTCATCCATGTCTTTATGGACCTTGCTTTGGTCACTGGTGTACAGTCATGTTGGAACAGGAAGGAGTCATCCCCAAAATGTCTTGGTATGCTGAAGCATTCAGAGTTCCTTTCACTGGAACTAAGGGGTCAAGCCCAACCCCTGAAAAACAACCCCACACCATAACCCCCCCTCCACCAAACTTTAAAACTTTACACTTGGCACAATGCGGTCAGGTAAGTACCATTCTTCTGGCAACCCCCAAACACAGACAGAGAAGCATGATTGGTCACTCCAGAGAACATGTCTCCACTGCTCTAGAGTCCAGTGGCGGCATGCTTTACACCACTGCATCAGACCCTTTGCATGGCACTTGGTGATGTAAGGTTTGGATGCAGCTGCAAGGCCATAAAAAAACTGTTCCACGAAGTTCTCTACACACTGATCTTGAGCTAATATGAAGGCCACACGATGTTTGGAGGTCTGTAGCTATTGATTCTGCAGAAAGTCGGCGACTTCTGCGCACTGTGCTCCTCAGCGTGCATTGACCCCGATCTGTGATTTTATGTGGACTACCACTTCGTGGACTGAGTTGCTGTTGTTCCCAATTGCTTCCACTTTGTTATATTACCACTAACTGTTGATCGTGGAAAATTTAGTAGTGAGGAAATTTCACGAATGTTCTTACTGCACAGGTGGCAGCCTATCACGGTACCACGCTTGAATTCACTGATCTCCTGACAGCGACCCATTCTTTCACAAATGTTTGTAGAAGCAGTCTGCATGCCTAGGTGCTGGATTTTATACACCTGTGGCCATGGAAGTGATTGGATCCCAAAACTTTTGGCAATATCGTGTACAAACTGGTGTGAGAGTGATGTGGGGGCTGAGGGCTGGAAAAAAAACTCACCAAAAATCAAAGTACATTATTGAAATTACAGTCTGATCTGACTTACATGATCTGACCCGGTCAGTAGTGTGTTTGACCTCAGGCCAGCCCTGGGTCTGTGAGCTCCTGGACAGTCTGTGGTGCTATCTGGCAGCTTTGGAAGCTCTGATACTTAATGTCCAAGACCTTCGAATTTGGATTGAGATCTGGGAGACATAAGGGCCGGTCAATGGCATCAATACCTTCGTCATCTAGAACCTGCCTCCATGCTCTGACCACATGAGGCAAGGCATCATCATGCTCCAGGAGTAACCCAGGGCCCACTGCCCCTGACACTGGCCCTGAGGACACTTGCCCTTTCAAACAGGAGACTTTTATTGTGTAGTGTTCAGAACAGATGTTTGATTTGAAGGCTGTAGGTTGCCAGATTGAGCCATTTAAGAACTTAAACCTTCGTTTTAGATCATAATTCCCCTTTGTAGTGAAATGCAACATCCGTAAGATTCTAAGGATCATGTGATTTATCTCGGGCAGAAACAAACCACATAAACAATGTAAATGTTTCTGTCTAACGTTTACATTCTAAATCTACTGTTTCATTCATTTACATTGTTAATCTACTGCTATTATCTTTATCTACTTCACTGTGTGTTTTATAGGAAATTAAAATAAAGTAAGTGCACTTCATAATATAAACTAAGACCTTCTGCCCACAGAGCTCACTGCAGTCCTGAAGGAAGTGCTCAAGATGAGAAGTGCACTATTTTCTTCCCTTAAAACTATATAACCAGCAGGGATTTACAATCCTGTTTCTTATCTGAAGAAATACTCTATAGAAACAATTCTGTGAACTATGTCTTCTACAGAATGATGTTTAGGACCCAAATCTTAATCTCTAAGGATGAACTTTATAAAGCAGACCAGAGGTTCACCACTCTGGGTTTATCACCACACACTGGCATCGTTTCTGAGGCACAATAGACCCTGGTGGTTTTGGTGTAAAAGCTCTCAGCTCATTAGAATATTAAAATGAACTGATGAAACTTTTGAACTCTGTGATTTGTCCGTGCAGCATTTATTTCTGAGATGTTTATGAAGGTTAATTGCTCGTTTTGAAGCGTACTTTCAGCTGCAGCCTCAGACACACACACACACAGATTCATCGTTAAATGTGCACAGATGTCTTTCTTCTTCTGTTAATTCATTAAAAGTATAAACTCATGAGAGAGAGGTGTGTGGGTCAGTGTGCTGGATCGCCGGACAGTGGACAGTGAAGAGAATCTGTGTTCTAACCCAAGCTCACAGAACAGAATCCTACAACATGCAGCACTACACAAAGATGTTTATCGGTAAATAATACACAGGACATGGAGCTGCTGCTTTTCTCAGTATTCGTGTATTATCTGACATTCACAACTTCCTGCATCAGTATGAAGAGAAAAAAACAAACAAACAGATCAATCAGCATTTACTCATTTTACTCATTCACTTTAATAAATAAAGAGAATAAAAAACACATACACACGCAGTGGGAAGATATTTCAGGTTTAATTCTTTACTGGACATATAATTACACTCCATATAAACTAGATAAACGATGTCCCCTGATCACTATCTAGTGCACTAGTTGTGTAACAGGGAGTGGTTTTTGATTACAGACGGGGGATCTTGTGTGATCCGGTGATCTGGCAACCCGTGCCAAAATGAAACCAGGGCACTATCTATTTAGCTTTTTCATTAGCTTAGCTTAGCTTGTGCGTTTAAAATAGCCTAATCGCCTGATCTGAGCACTGTGTGATTATAAATATTCAAGCGATTTAAGTAGAATAAATATTTAACACGCCGTGTCCTCGGAGTGAAGTCTGAGTGTTAGCACATCGGCTCACAAGCTAACAACATACGCAGCTCAAGCAGAGCTTTAACAGGTATGCTAATGCTAACACTGATTACGCAGCTAACAGTGTTAATAATAGATAATGAACTATAAATGAATATTTCCTCAGGATGAATGGAAATAGATGAGATATCTGTGTCAAGTCAGCAGAGAAACGGGGTTCGAGTACAGCAGCGACGAGGCTAGTCACGTAGTTAGCAAACATACCACTATGCTAAGCTATTTGTTTGCTAACTCCAGAGGGTGAGACTGAGGGAATGACTTCAATGACACGATGATTAAACTCCTGACTTTATTCATTTAACACCAGGACACGTCTTTAATGTAGAAATGTCACAGTTTGGAGTTAATAAACACACACAGCTAACAGAAACCAAGCTAATGCTGTGGAGAAAGTTAAGAACTTATTCATATGTTTATAAAAAGTGTTTCTTAGATATAAATATTTAATAAACATTAAATCTTTACATTTTATCCTCAGGGAGAGAGTGTGAAATGATTAAATGTAGACTTTTCTCTCGAATCATCAAAAGAACAGGTTCTTTTTGAATAATAATCAAATTTTCTTCCTATTATAGAATTTAACATATAATAGCTTGTGTTTGTGTTCGCGTCACTTCCTGTCACTTCCGGTCTTTATTTTGAAATAATTCTTGTGTGCTCAGGCTCCTGATGACCTCTGACCCCTGTGTTCTCTGGTGTGAGGCCATGATCAGTGTTACACTGTGAAGTCATGAGTCAGAGGAACATCGCTGCTGACCTACTGAATAGAAAAATCCGGGTCAGAACACACACACACACACACACACACACACACACACACACACACACGGAGCTCAGGACTCACAGCCTGAGGTCTCTCTGCAGGGTGTGAGGTAGCCACTTTGTAGTGCTCTACACATAGTAGGGTATTAATCATATGTGTGTTTATAAAGTGTGTGTGTGTGTGTGTGCAGGAGAACAGGGCTCTGAGTTTACAGAGACACCACCATGTGACTGACCCGTTTATAAAACGACTCGGCCTGGAGGCAGAGCTACAGGTAAGCATCATCACATGTATTGTGTGTGTGTGTGTTTGTTGTCCCACACTCAGTGTTTCTCTGTGTGTTGTTTCAGGGTCACTCAGGGTGTGTGAACTGTCTGGAATGGAATGAGAAAGGAGAGTAAGTAGTAATACAGTGGCCACGCCTCCTTCACTGATATTTAGAGAGGCCACACCTCCTTAATGAGTGCATTAATGTGTGTGCTCATGTTTAGTGTGTTAGCGTCAGGATCTGATGATCAGCATGTGATGGTGTGGGATCCTCTCAGACACAGGAAGTTGATGAGCATGCACACGGGTCACGCTGCTAACATCTTCTCCGTCAAGGTAAAGTCGTGTGGTCAGCACATCGCAAACACATCATAAACACATCGCAAACGCATCGTAAACACATCGCAAACACATCACAAACACATCACAAACACATCGCAAACACATCACAAACACATCATAAACACATCGTAAACACATCACAAACACATCGTAAACACATCGTAAACACATCGTAAACACATTGTAAACACATCGTAAACACATTGTAAACACATCACAAACACATCGTAAACACATTGTAAACACATCACAAACACATCGTAAACACATTGTAAACACATCGCAAACGCATCGTAAACACATCACAAACACATCACAAACACATCGTAAACACATCGTAAACACATCGTAAACACATCGTAAACACATTGTAAACACATTGTAAACACATCGTAAACACATTGTAAACACATCGCAAACACATCGTAAACACATCACAAACACATCGTAAACACATCATAAACACATCACAAACACATCGTAAACACATCATAAACACATCACAAACACATCGTAAACACATCATAAACACATCACAAACACATCGTAAACACATCGTAAACACATCACAAACACATCACAAACACATCGTAAACACATCACAAACACATTGTAAACACATCGCAAACACATTGTAAACACATTGTAAACACATCGCAAACACATTGTAAACACATTGTAAACACATCGCAAACACATTGTAAACACATCATAAACACATCATAAACACATCATAAACACATCATAAACACATCATAAACACATCATAAACACATCATAAACACATCATAAACACATCATAAACACATCATAAACACATCATAAACACATCATAAACACATCATTAACACATCGCAAACACATTGTAAACACATTGTAAACACATTGTAAACACATCGCAAACACATCACAAACACATCGTAAACACATCATAAACACATCACAAACACATTGTAAACACATCACAAACACATCACAAACACATCGTAAACACATCGTAAACACATCGTAAACACATCACAAACACATCACAAACACATTGTAAACACATCACAAACACATCACAAACACATCACAAACACATCACAAACACATCGTAAACACATTGTAAACACATCACAAACACATCACAAACACATCGTAAACACATCACAAACACATCGTAAACACATCACAAACACATTGTAAACACATCACAAACACATTGTAAACACATCACAAACACATTGTAAACACATCACAAACACATTGTAAACACATCACAAACGCATCGTAAACACATTGTAAACACATCACAAACACATCATAAACACATCACAAACACATTGTAAACACATCACAAACACATCATAAACACATCACAAACGCATCGTAAACACATCACAAACACATCATAAACACATCACAAACGCATCGTAAACACATTGTAAACACATCACAAACGCATCGTAAACACATTGTAAACACATCACAAACACATTGTAAACACATCACAAACGCATCGTAAACACATTGTAAACACATCACAAACGCATCGTAAACACATCACAAAAGCATCGTAAACACATTGTAAATATATATCGTAAACACATCACAAACACATTGTAAACACAAACACATCACAAACACTTCGTAAACACATAGCAAACGCATCGTAAACACATTGTAAACATATCGTAAACACATCGCAAAAACAGCGCAAACACATTGTAAACACATCACAAACACATTGTAAACACATCACAAACACATCGTAAACACATCGCAAACGCATTGTAAACACATCACAAACACATCGTAAACACATCGCAAACGCATTGTAAACATATCGTAAACACATCGTAAAAACATCGCAAACACATTGCAAACACATCATAAACACATCGCAAACATATCGTAAACACATCGCAAACGCATTGTAAACATATCGTAAACACATCGTAAAAACATCGCAAACACATTGCAAACACATCATAAACACATCGCAAACATATCGTAAAAACATCGCAAACACATCACAAACACATCATAAAAACAACGCAAACACATCGTAAACATATCGTAAAAACATCGCAAACACATCATAAAAACAACGCAAACACATCATGAACACATCACAAACACATTGTAAACACATCACAAACGCATCGTAAACACATTGTAAACACATCACAAACACATCATAAACACATCACAAACACATTGTAAACACATCACAAACACATCATAAACACATCACAAACGCATCGTAAACACATCACAAACACATCATAAACACATCACAAACGCATCGTAAACACATTGTAAACACATCACAAACGCATCGTAAACACATTGTAAACACATCACAAACGCATCGTAAACACATTGTAAACACATCACAAACGCATCGTAAACACATCACAAAAGCATCGTAAACACATTGTAAATATATATCGTAAACACATCACAAACACATTGTAAACACAAACACTTCGTAAACACATAGCAAACGCATCGTAAACACATTGTAAACATATCGTAAACACATCGCAAAAACAGCGCAAACACATTGTAAACACATCACAAACACATTGTAAACACATCACAAACACATCGTAAACACATCGCAAACGCATTGTAAACACATCACAAACACATCGTAAACACATCGCAAACGCATTGTAAACATATCGTAAACACATCGTAAAAACATCGCAAACACATTGCAAACACATCATAAACACATCGCAAACATATCGTAAAAACATCGCAAACACATCACAAACACATCATAAAAACAACGCAAACACATCGTAAACATATCGTAAAAACATCGCAAAAACAGCGCAAACACATTGTAAACACATCACAAACACATTGTAAACACATCACAAACACATCGTAAACACATCGCAAACGCATTGTAAACATATCGTAAACACATCGTAAAAACATCGCAAACACATTGCAAACACATCATAAACACATCGCAAACATATCGTAAACACATCGCAAACGCATTGTAAACATATCGTAAACACATCGTAAAAACATCGCAAACACATTGCAAACACATCATAAACACATCGCAAACATATCGTAAAAACATCGCAAACACATCACAAACACATCATAAAAACAACGCAAACACATCGTAAACATATCGTAAAAACATCGCAAACACATCATAAAAACAACGCAAACACATCGTAAACATATCGTAAAAACATCGCAAACACATCATAAAAACATCGCAAACACATCGTAAAAACATCGTAAACACTTCTTCTGAGTTTATTTGCAGTATTTATTTGTAGTTTTCTGTTTGTTTATAAAAGGCTGTTGCTTGTTGAGGTACATTGCCACATGAATATAGTGTTTATAAGAGTGTTATAAATGTCCGTAGTGATGACTCTGCTCTCTGCTCTCTGATTGGCTGCTGGTGTGTAGAGTAGATGCAGTGTTTTGATGTTTATTAAACAGGAGATAAAATAAACTGTTTACTTTTTGTGGGTTCAGTTAGTTTAAAGGTTCTATGTCACGTGTAGTTCCTGCCACACACTGGAGATCGGATCCTGGTGACCGGAGCCGCAGACACAAAGGTCCATGTTCACGATGTGACGGTCAAGGAGACGATCCACATGTTCTCCGATCACACTAACAGAGTGAAGCGCATCGCCACCGCCCCCATGTGGCCAAACACGTTCTGGAGCGCAGCTGAGGATGGCGTCATCAGGTATGTGAAGATGACGATGGGTGTGTGTGTGTGTGTGTGTGTGTGCGTGCCTGCGTGTGGAATTGTACAAGTGATGGAGGTAATGTTTAACTGTTTAACACAATCTCTCGCTCTCTCTCTCTCCTGCGCACACACACACACACACACACACAGGCAGTATGATTTGAGAGAGAGCAGTAAACGCTCAGACGTTTTAATCGATCTGACGGAATATTGTGGTCAGCTTGTGGAGGCCAAATGTCTCGCTGTGAACCCGAGGGATAATAACTACCTCGCCGTGGGAGCTAATGGCCCATTTGTACGCCTCTACGACATCCGCATGATCCACAACCACAGGTCAACACACACACACACAGAGCAGTCATAGTAACCAGGAAAGCCTTACCAAGTTAAATTTATTTTTGTGTGTGTGTGTGTGTGTTCCACAGGAAGTCTCTAAGTCAGAGTGCAGGAGTTCACACATTCTGTGATAAAAAGAAGCCCATCCCTGACGGAGCTGGACAGTACTACGTAGCAGGTAAGAACTGAACCATTTCCTTTAATATGATTTACTCCACGGAGCTGCTGCTGAGATCTGATTGGTGGATCAGGTGTTGATTAATTCTCTCTAACAGCAGCTCTGACTGTAGCGCAGCTTTATATTAATGTACTCACTCTCATACCTTATTGTTTCCATAGCAACAGCTCCTTCACAGGGACGTGTACAGCACACACTCCACTGATAATAAACAGAATAAATAATAATCAGTGATGTGTATCTGTATCTGTGTGTATGTGTGTGTGTGTGTGTGTGTGTGTGTGTGTGTGTAAAGAGTCTCCAGTGTCATCACTGTGTATCAGTCAGAGGTGAAGCTGGAACTTGAAGTTCTCCACATCTTCAGGACAGAGGAGTTTACACTTCTGTGTGTTTCTCAGTAACATGAGCAGCTGAGATTATTCTCTCTTATTAACCTGAAGAGAGAGAGAATAAAGAGAGACTGCTGAGGAGATGAGTGTTTATAGCTGAAGAGAGAGAGAATAAAGAGAGACTGCTGAGGAGATGAGTGTTTATAGCTGAAGAGAGAGAATAAAGAGAGACTGCTGAGGGGATGAGTGTTTATAGCTGAAGAGAGAGAATAAAGAGAGACTGCTGAGGGGATGAGTGTTTATAGCTGAAGAGAACAGAAATAGGTTGCTGTGGTGTGAGAGGAATAAAACAGTAAAGACTACACCTGACCCCCCACCCCCTCTCCCCCCTCCCTCTCTCTCTGTGTCCCTCTCTCTCTCTCTCTCTCTCTCTCTGTCTGTAGGTCACCTCCCAGTGAAACTGCCAGATTATAATAACAGGCTGCGTGTGTTGGTGGCCACGTACGTGACTTTCAGTCCTGATGGGACAGAGCTGCTGGTGAATATGGGCGGAGAACAGGTGAGGAGGTGTTATGATCGAGGGCGGAGCTTAGGCTACACTGCATCAGCCAATCATAAACTCAGTCATGTTACTTCACCATTAACTTCTCTTACGAACCTAAATAAATCACCTTGATGAACACAGGTGTGTGTGTGTTTATTCTGTAAGGTGTATCTGTTTGATTTGACGTTTAAACAAAGACCGTACACCTTCCTGCTGCCCAAGAAGTGCCATTCCTCAACAGGTGACTTTATCATCACTGTTTCTTTATTACTCTTTACTGTGTGTGTGTGTGTGTGTGTGTGTTACACCAGTTATTCCTCTGATGGATTTAGTGAAAGTCTGGAAAATATTTTAATTATTAAAATTGATTTATTTGTATTCTATTTGAAGCACACTAACTTGTTTATTATTTTCGGTTTCATCTGTTCACTAGTGCTCAATGTTTCTGGAGAGGTGCAAAATGGGAAAACCACAAATGGAGTGTCTAATGGACTTCATCTTCCTGCCAACTGTCTGAAACTCGCTAATAACAAACCCTCCAGGTAAGTGACCGCCAGGAGGAGGAGCTTAAACCTCCAGAGAAATAAGGCAACTGTGTCTTAGGGTTGGACTCTGAAATGTGATTTGAGAAATGGGGTAAGACATCCAGGTCTCTCTCTCTCTCTCTCTCTCTCTCTCTCCCCGTGTGTGTGTGTGTGTCAGTGAGCTGCCCCCCCACCTGGAGCGCATTAAACAGCAGGCTAATGATGCATTTGCACGTCAGCAGTGGACTCAGGCCATCCAGCTGTACAGTCTGGGGATCCACACAGCGGGACAGAGCAATGCGATGCTGTACGGGAACCGAGCCGCTGCCTACATGAAGCGCAAATGGTATGGATTAAAAAAAAATCAACCATTTATTTCATGAACACATCACAGCTTCATACACAATGCTGATATGTAACTGGTACAGTGACCAAAACTCATAACTTGGAGAGAGAGACAGAGAGAGAGAGAGAGAGAGAGACAGAGAGAGAGCTGAACGTGATGCTCTCTCTTCCATCTAACCATCATCATTGAGCTCTGGAGTTTTTGAGAAACTGTAGTTAACGGTATCTCTATAAGTTCTGTCGTATTCTGATCATCTCCCTTTATCTGTGTTGTTAAACGTGACACTCTGGTCCGTCCTCTGTCCAGGGACGGGGATCATTACGACGCTCTGCGTGACTGTCTCAGAGCTCTGTCTCTGAATCCGGCTCATCTGAAGGCACACTTCCGGCTGGCTCGCTGTCTGTTCGAGCTGAAGTACGTGGCCGAGGCTCTGGAGTGTCTGGATGATTTTAAAGGGAAATTTCCAGAACAGGCTCACAGCAGCGCCTGCAGCGCCCTGGACAAGGACATTAAAGCTGCTCTGTTCTCTAAAAATGACTCTGGTGAGACACTGAATTTTACTGAATATCAGCTGCTGTGATGAGAAACAGGATTAGCCAATCATCCTGGTGTTTCTGTATGAAAGCTATCAGCCAGAGAGCTACACGCTAAGCACAGTGTTTACTGCAGAAGAACAGACCATCAGGATTTATAATGATGGATATTTTCTTATTTTTTATTATTTTAGTGGAACAGTTATAAAGGTATTTCAGGAAAATGTTATTAATACAGAAAGAGTCAGCTACATAAAAGCACTAAAAGCAGGAAAAGGCGTCCGTCCGTCGGATTTCGTTCAGCAGCATGACACGATTGTGATAGCGGACCTTGTGATTGACTCGGTTATGTTTATCATCATGTGTTGGTTTGTTGCTGTTTCAGCAGATGAGAAGAAAGGGAGCAGCTCCATTCGCTTCCACAACTTCAGCCGTAAAGAGTCCATCCCTGAGGACGAGATCATCCTGAGAGAGCGCAGCTACGACTACAAGCACAGATACTGCGGTCACTGCAACACCACCACCGACATCAAAGAGGCTAACTTCTTCGGCAGGTCCGTACAAACAACACACACACCACAGACTACACACATCAAACACACACACACCACAGACTACACACATCAAACACACTTTATTTATGTTACTTTACATTGATATGAATCTACAGAAAAACAAAAAAGGTAAACAGAACTCCTGTCAGATATATATCAGCTTGTGAATTTCTGTGTGTGAATTTCTGTGTGTGAATTTCTGTGTGCGTGTGTAGTAAAGGACAGTACGTTGTGAGCGGATCAGATGACGGCTCATTTTTTATATGGGAGAAGGAGACCACAAACCTGGTGCGAGTGCTGCAGGGGGACGAGTCCATAGTGAACTGCCTCCAGCCGCATCCCAGTTACTGTTTCCTAGCAACCAGCGGCATTGACCCTGTTGTGCGGCTCTGGAGCCCCCGACCTGAGGTAGTGCGCACACACACACACACACACACACAGAAATTCACACACAGAAATTCACACACAGAAATTCACAAGCTGATGTATATCTGACAGGAGTTCAGCACACGACACCTGAGATAATGCACTTGTATAGTATATGTCCCATAAACACCATCATCAGTTAACTGTGCAACTTATCCCTTAACACTGTATAACGTGTGTGTGTGTGTGTGTGTGTCAGACGGACAGTGAGAATGGTCGTGTGGTGGAGGATATGGAAGGAGCATCTCAGGCTAATCAGAGGAGGATGAATGCTGATCCTTTGGAGGTGATGCTGCTCAACATGGGCTATCGCATCACGGGGCTGAGCGGCGGCCATGAAGCCTCCGATGAGGACGAGGACAACACGGAGGGTCAGGTGCAGTGCCGCACCAGCTAGAGAGTGTGTGAGAGTGTGTGAGAGTGTGTGAGAGTGTGTGAGAGTGTGTGTGAGTGTGTGTGAGTGTGTGTGAGAGTGTGTGAGTGTGTGAGAGTGTGTGAGAGTGTGTGAGTGTGTGTGTGAGTGTGTGTGTGAGTGTGTGTGTGAGTGTGTGTGTGCGTGTGCGTGCGTGTTTCCTCCACCTGTGGCTCTGCAATGCACACTCCCCCTTGGAGAGGAAGGGAACAAAGAGTAAGGCACTTGATCCCTAGAGTGGGCGGAGCTTCAGACCGGATGATGACAAACTCGTTTCCTCAGCGGTTCTGGGACTGTGTGTAGTTTTGTTCAGTTTGTCCCACTCTGATGTCACTTCCTGTTCCTGCAGCTGAGACTCCCCCCCCCATCACTCGCCTGTATCCGTCTGTCAGACTTAAGCACTTTGTTTAAATGGAGGACTTTTCCCAGGATTATAAATGTTTTATTTTTCTCTTTGAGCTTCTGGTGTTTCACTTGTTTGTGTTTCAGGATTAAATGAGCAGTTCACAAGGTTCTCAGTTTCTTGGCTGAGATGTGTTTGCTTTTGTGATGCTGTGAAGTATATGGCCTCCAGTTTAGCATGCTTGACTAAATAAATCACAGACAGGAAAAAGGTATGAGAGCACTTCCTTTCTCACTGCAGAGTTTGGTCTCAGATCCAGGTAAGGTGTGTGGCCAACATCTGGAGACTGAATTTATAAATTAGAAAGGAATCTGATGATAAAGTGTACGTTTGAGTTGCGTATTTAATTTCTTTTCTTAGTTTAGGAAGCTTTATGTACTAAATGGTGAATTTGGGTGGAGTTAGACTCCATTTAGAGCTTTATGTTAAACTGGTGGCTTTACACTTCCATTAGTTAGCTACATGACCCGTGTAGCTCCAGTGCTAGAACTACAGAGGAACATGTCTCAGCTGATTAAAGGGTTAAACACACACACACACACACACACACACATTAATGAAACAACAGCATTAATATCAATGATTTCATATAGGGTGTGTGTGTGTGTGTGTGTGTGTGTGTGTGTGTGTGTGTGTGTGTGTGTGTGCGCGCGCGCGTGCGCAAAGGCAGTTCTTCAGCAGCTCATCCTTTAACACTACTGCAGTGTGTATTTATTGGCTTGAGGCTCCTCTTGTTTCTCCCGTGTTTTTTTCTTTGGGAATTACAGTAATGCTGTTCTGCTGCCAGAATAAAGAGAATAAAAGAGGATTAAAATGTTCAGAGCTCGTGCTGTCTGTTCTCTCTTCTGTTCCTTTTATATCCTGAAACACCTTCATACACTTCTGGAAAACAGGTAACACACACACACACACACACACACAGATGGGGAAATGAGGGAACCCTCTGACGGGATTCATGTTTCACATTGCAGGTCAAAATAAATTAAATTAATGCACCAGAAATGTCCGTTTATTATCATTTCTTCATATTTTTGTTTAGTTTGTAAGTGCCGTTTAAGCTCAGTGTCAGCTGAGAATTTTTTTTTTATTGAAATAACTTGAAACAATACAAAATAGAATACAAAGCACATTAAATACAGTTAAACAACAACAACAAAAACATTAATTACAACAAATCAAACACAAAGGTCAAAGAATTATAAATAATATGGCAGTCCAAAGTAAAGGTAAAAGACATGAGAGGATAGTTGTGATATATAAACAGTGGGAAAGATGTAGCGAGAGATATATTTACTTCAATTAAAGACAATGTCATAGAAATGTAGAAGTCTATTATTCTTCTTCTTATTAAATCGAATTAGTTTAAGAGAATTAAAAAGTGAGGTCATTTCTATTATGAAAAGGGGGAAATATAATTGTTCCTTTCGAATTCTTTGTTTATGTATAAAGCATTTTGCATTTAAGACAAAATAATTAACTACAAATTCAAGAGGTTTATTTTCCGAATTGTCGTCATAAAAAAAAATCACGTCTTTAATAAAGGAGTGAAATACATTGAGGTGGTGTGTCAGCTGAGCATGCGCAGTGTCAGCGCTTCGGCGTGACGTCACAGGCGGGAGTGTAATGGCCGATGTGTCAGAGGTAGCGCTGGACACCATGAAGACTTTTCAGTCAGGATACGAAAAAATCGACCGTGAAACGAGCCGATATCCCTTCTGTATCGTGTGGACTCCGATTCCCGGGCTGACGTGAGTGTGTTTAAGGTTTATAAACTTGTTTTATACATTTTAAAGCGAAGCTGTGGATAATCAGGGAGCTAGCTGTTTAGCTAAAACCCTGCAGGTGTGTGTTACCTCAGAGCGAGCTCGCGCACCAAACTACAGGTTTATATTGTTTACATTATTCCTGGAATAAAATATACATTTCTTGTTTGTCAGGTAATTGGTTTGATCAGTGAGAAAGCTAGCTAATGCCACTGTTCTGCAGGAATGAATAGAAAAGACACTGTGTTAAATGAAATCACTAAATAAAATACATGGAAATGTGTTAAAATAGTGTGTGTGTGTGTGTGTGTGTGTGTGTGTGTGTGTGTGTGTGTTTGCAGGTGGTTCCTGCCGTTTATTGGTCACATGGGAATCTGTACCTCTACAGGAGTGATCCGAGATTTCGCAGGACCGTACTTTGTGTCTGTAAGTGTGCAATAATTTATTCCTGTAATGTACTTTAACTCGAACATAGCCTAATCTGTGTGTGTGTGTGTGTGTGTGTGTGTGTGTGTGTGTGTGTGTGTGCAGGAGGACAACATGGCGTTTGGGAAACCCACAAAGTGAGTGAGCACTTTGTAAGTAATGTAATGAAGCCATGATGTTGGTGGTGTGTGTGTGTGTGTGTGTGTGTGTGTGTGTGAGAGATGTGATCTGGTTGTCTGATGTGTTTGTGGTTCTGCAGGTTCTGGAAGTTGGATAAGAATAAAGTGTATGGTGGAGGTCAGAGTGCGTGGGACGCTGCAGTACACGACGCCTCAGAAGAGTACAAACACAGAATGGTGATAATACTGCACCTACAGATTTACCACACTGTTTACTACAATAACTCTCCTTATATACTTTATATCGTTATTGTATTTTCTCTTTGTAGCTTTAACCTCAAACTGTGTAGCTTTAAACTTATGGATTAATGCTGTTTTCTTTTTTGATATTATTATTATTATTATTATTATTATTATTATTATTATTATTATGATTGATGATGATGATGATGTAAATCTGACCTGTGTGTATCTGACTCTGTCCTGCAGCACAATCTCTGCTGTGATAATTGTCACTCTCACGTTGCCATGGCGCTGAATCTGATGCGTTATGACAACAGCACATCGTGGAACATGGTCAAGCTGTGTGTCCTGTGCTTCATCTACAGCAAACACGTCAGGTGAGATACAAACCTGTCCCCTGCAGCCCCGTCCCTCACAACTCCACCCTGTCCCTTAGGACCAAGCTCAGTCCCTCACAGTACCACCCAGTTCTTAGATGATGATAATAATAATAATAATAATAATAATAATGAAGAGTTGGTGCTGTTTTCAGTTTTCTGGGTTTCCTGAAGACGTGGCTACCATTCCTGATGATCTGTGGCATCATTGTCACCGTCACACTCGCCTTCAAGGTAGACCACAGCGGCTAATACCTCAGAGACATCACACAGACCATCAGGGGGCACTGCAGGGCAATACACACACACACACACACACACAGTGCCACTCTGAGGTGTGTGTCTGTACATATCACATTCAGGGGCTTCCATATGAACATCACTGTAAGAGATCAGGGTTGTATCTCAAACACTGTGTGGAAAGGAGTGTGTTTATTTCCCATAATGCAACACACATATACACAGGGTGTTGTTAATAAAGCTTTAAAGTGACTGTAACTGTAACACTTCATTACACACTGGTGCTTGGGACCCAGCCGGACAGTGTGACCGCACCGAGAGACTTTTGTTCCTGTGGGTTTTTCCCAATATAATATCACAAGGGCCAAAAACATGTCTGTGATCTTTTATTTAAATTGGTTTAATTCTCAGTCTGTGATGGTTTAGTCTTTATTATTTAAGGATTGTGATGAGTGAGGTGTGTGTCTGTGTGTGTGTTTTATTTTACGAACACGGAGAGATTTTATTTTATTTAAAAATGTGACAGAAGTGTATTAACATCTCCTTCAGACTGAAGATCTGAATCAAATCTGAATCAAACACACACACACACACCTCTGTGTACATCATTCATCTCACAGAATGTAACTTTGTAAAAATGACATGTTTTACACAGAGGTTTGTTTGTAAAGGTTTTTCCTGATTCTCAGTAATCCTCAGAGCTACTGCTGACGTCACAAACACACCATCAGTCCTGCTCTCCTCATTAAACTCTCTCATTCTCATACTTTATAAACCTGTCACATGACTCAGACAAGTCAGATCTCCACTTCTGTTTGTATTTCTGTGTGTGTGTGGTGTAGGATGTGGGACAGAACACGGAATTCTCTCACTTTTCTATCGCTTAAATTTAATTCAACTTTGTCATTGTACTTTTATATACTGTGTGTGTTTGAGTTGAAATACACTGATATCGCCGAAACCTCACGCCTCCGATTTGTTTCTTTAGAAGAAGTGTGTGTGTGTGTGTGTGTGTTTGACATCAGGTTCGAGGATTTATCACGTTTCCTGTAGTTTATTATATCAGGAGTTTAGATCTGTAATAACAGTAAATTGGAACTCATGACTGCTGAACATTTGTGATGTGTTCTGATTTTTCACTTTAATCTAAATCTGATAATAAATAAATAAATAAATCAAATAACAGTCTACAGTTAATAGGAATCTCTCTCCTGTTACACATTTGCTGTTGATCAGATCAGAAGGTAGGTGTGTTTTCAGTAAAACATACAGAACCAAAGACCAGAGCAATGAGATGCATTCATTACAGACTGGAACTAAAACATCCCATAATATTCCACTGGACAGGAGCGCAGTAGTGATGGCAAAAAAAGATGAGTGTAAAAATATTCACCCTATTACTGTGAAACGCTGAAAATACTTCTGGGGAACCTTGAAGAAGAGGAAGTTCATGTGTAAAACGGTGTTGTGTACAGCTACACACACACACACACAGAAATAATGGACTTTTATCTGTATTGTGCATGGGCTTGGGTGTGTGTGTGTGTGTGTGTGTGCGCAGCAGGGGGTGCTACAGCCCTATAATTCAGCTGATTACACAGTGACTGCTCAGTGTATCAGTGTTTCCTCATCACACTGCGGCGACGCTTTATTAATAACTTGGACACGTAGATGTCACTGATCCTCTGATTCATTACTAAATATTCACTTTAATCACTTTTCATATTTTTAGACCACAGGCTTTAGTGTCTGGTAAATATTTTCTCTCTGGTATAATGGCTGGCTGGCTGGAGGTTTCAGCTCTCCGGTTCTCAGAACAGTGTTTCAGGGCCGGTCATTAGACTTTTTATAGATGCTTTATAGACATTTTATTGAAATAACAACCCACCATTACGAGTTTTTATAAATGCAATAACAGTTTGAATAAAATTGGTTCATACAGTTAGAGTGAGAAGCTCTGACTCCAGCATGAAGGTGCACAGGCTTGTGGTTCAGTTGAAGCTCTGCTGACTTCAGAACACTGAGGTCCAGTGATGCTGCATGAGTGTTTATTACACACAGGTTCTGTACAGATCCTCTACATCAGTAGAGACGTAAAAACACCAACATTAAACACACACACACAAACACACACACACACACAGTTTTAATTTACAGTTCACATGTCCTGTTCAACTAAACCAAGAAGTTCCTCACCGTGTGTGTGTGTGTGTGTGTTTGACTTGGAGACACACACTGTGCAGTGACATCACAGTGATTCTCACCATCTCTACAAACAGCACATTCCACACCACTGTTTATTTTCTCTCTGTGGGAACACAGTGAGACAGTGGAGCGTTGTGAGCATCAGCGCCGTCTCTGCTACAGGAATAAAGGTAAAAACAGTAATAAATGTTCTCACTCACTCTGTGTGTGTGTGTGTGTGTGTGTGTGGGACCTTAAACACAATAATCAGGCACTGCACATCTCCACCCTGAGCGCAGCAGTGTGTTAGCACAGCTTGGACACACTGAGAGAATTTGTTTTTTCACCAAACACACCCTCCTCTCAGAGCCTCCCAAGAACCTCAGTGTCTGACCAGCTCGCCAAGTGTGCTAACTGTGCTAACCTGCTAACTGTGCTAACTCTGTGTTCCAGCCGCTATTGTTACACTGAAGAACAAAATCCAGTTGAATGTTCTATCAGAAGTCAGACAGAACACAGTCCTTCACTCCAAATACATCTCCATTCATACAAAAATGTACATTATGTGAAGTACGAGAAGCGCAGTCACTAAAAAAACAAGATCAGCGGGATAATGGCCTTCCAGCGAGTTAGCGGTATATGAGACTAGCATGCTATGTAAATTCACCACGCTGCTAAACCCTGATAGATTTAACATTACATTTTATTTATCAAGAAATCAGGACAGGAGTTCATTTGGCTAGCATGCTAACTGTCATGCTGACCCATGCTAGGCGCTAAACTCAGCTAGCGCTGCACTCTTTCTTTTAATCATTATTCAGGTCAAATTCCTGAATCTTTTAACCAGAAAAGAACGTTCTTGTGGTGTGTGTTTCTCTGAAATAAAGCTGAGGTCAGTTCCTGTACTGCCCTAAGTGACTGCAGCTTAGCGCAGCAATGTGAAGCGCAGCACACGCTTCAGAGGAGAGAGGAGACACGGCGCTGCGGCAGTGACACATAAACACCACCACGTCCAAGAAGCACAAAAACAGTACAAACTCCTGCAAAATGTTCAGTGTGTGTGTGTGAGACAGAGAGAGAGAGAGAGAGTGTGTGTGTGTTCTAGAAGCACTTGACTGTACACAGTGTTACAAGAAATTACCTGAAAACTCACACACACACCTGCTCCTGGCCTCATAGTAATCTTTTCTTCTTCCAGCTGCTCTCTCGTGATTGTGAGATTTGATTGAAGATGTTTCATTAAATTCCAGCTCTGCCTTTTAATAGGACACGAGTGGGAGAGGCAGAGAGACAGGATGTAGTGTTGGACTGATGTGTGAGAGATATTTCTTTCACCATCTCTGAAACAGGGTATTTATTGAAACAGCACAGAGACTACACACACAGACCTTGCTCAACAATCTGTCTTTGTCTCCTTCAGTTTATTCACATTTACTTTTGCTGGACTGAAACTTCAGTCTGGTGTGTTGGGGGTTTATAAAACACCAGTTAAAGCTGATGTGAAAACATGTCGGTCATCAGACTGGAACTGAGCAGCAGCTAGAGTGTGTGATGTGATGGAGTGTGTGATATGATGGAGTGTGTGATATGATGGAGTGTGTGATATGATGGAGTGTGTGATATGATGGAGTGTGTGATATGATGGAGTGTGTGATATGATGGAGTGTGTGATGTGATGGAGTGTGTGATATGATGGAGTGTGTGATATGATGGAGTGTGTGATATAGTGGAGTGTGTGATATGATGGAGTGTGTGATGTGATGGAGTGTGTGATATGATGGAGTGTGTGATGTGATGGAGTGTGTGATATGATGGAGTGTGTGATATGATGGAGTGTGTGATATGATGGAGTGTGTGATGTGATGGAGTGTGTGATATGATGGAGTGTGTGATATGATGGAGTGTGTGATATAGTGGAGTGTGTGATATGATGGAGTGTGTGATGTGATGGAGTGTGTGATATAGTGGAGTGTGTGATATGATGGAGTGTGTGATATAGTGGAGTGTGTGATGTGATGGAGTGTGTGATATGATGGAGTGTGTGATGTGATGGAGTGTGTGATATGATGGAGTGTGTGATGTGATGGAGTGTGTGATATGATGGAGTGTGTGATATGATGGAGTGTGTGATATGATGGAGTGTGTGATGTGATGGAGTGTGTGATATAGTGGAGTGTGTGATATGATGGAGTGTGTGATATAGTGGAGTGTGTGATGTGATGGAGTGTGTGATATAGTGGAGTGTGTAATATGATGGAGTGTGTGATGTGATGGAGTGTGTGATGTGATGGAGTGTGTAATATGATGGAGTGTGTGATATAGTGGAGTGTGTGATATAGTGGAGTGTGTGATGTGATGGAGTGTGTGATATGATGGAGTGTGTGATATGATGGAGTGTGTGATATGATGGAGTGTGTGATATGATGGAGTGTGTGATATGATGGAGTGTGTGATGTGATGGAGTGTGTGATGTGATGGAGTGTGTGATATAGTGGAGTGTGTGATATAGTGGAGTGTGTGATATGATGGAGTGTGTGATGTGATGGAGTGTGTGATATAGTGGAGTGTGTGATATGATGGAGTGTGTGATATAGTCGAGTGTGTGATATGATGGAGTGTGTGATATGGTCGAGTGTGTGATGTGATGGAGTGTGTGATGTGATGGAGTGTGTGATATAGTGGAGTGTGTGATATAGTGGAGTGTGTGATATGATGGAGTGTGTGATATGATGGAGTGTGTGATATGATGGAGTGTGTGATATGATGGAGTGTGTGATATAGTGGAGTGTGTGATGTGATGGAGTGTGTGATATGATGGAGTGTGTGATGTGATGGAGTGTGTGATATAGTGGAGTGTGTGATATGATGGAGTGTGTGATGTGATGGAGTGTGTGATATGATGGAGTGTGTGATATAGTGGAGTGTGTGATATGATGGAGTGTGTGATATAGTGGAGTGTGTGATATGATGGAGTGTGTGATATAGTGGAGTGTGTGATATAGTGGAGTGTGTGATATGATGGAGTGTGTGATGTGATGGAGTGTGTGATGTGATGGAGTGTGTGATATAGTGGAGTGTGTGATATGATGGAGTGTGTGATATAGTCGAGTGTGTGATATGATGGAGTGTGTGATATGATGGAGTGTGTGATATAGTGGAGTGTGTGATATAGTGGAGTGTGTGATGTGATGGAGTGTGTGATATAGTGGAGTGTGTGATATAGTGGAGTGTGTGATATAGTGGAGTGTGTGATGTGATGGAGTGTGTGATATAGTGGAGTGTGTGATATAGTGGAGTGTGTGATATGATGGAGTGTGTGATATAGTGGAGTGTGTGATATAGTGGAGTGTGTGATATGATGGAGTGTGTGATATGATGGAGTGTGTGATGTGATGGAGTGTGTGATATAGTGGAGTGTGTGATATGATGGAGTGTGTGATATAGTGGAGTGTGTGATATAGTGGAGTGTGTGATATGATGGAGTGTGTGATGTGATGGAGTGTGTGATGTGATGGAGTGTGTGATATAGTCGAGTGTGTGATATGATGGAGTGTGTGATATAGTCGAGTGTGTGATGTGATGGAGTGTGTGATATGATGGAGTGTGTGATTTGATGGAGTGTGTGATGTGATGGAGTGTGTGATATAGTCGAGTGTGTGATATGATGGAGTGTGTGATATGATGGAGTGTGTGATATAGTGGAGTGTGTGATATGATGGAGTGTGTGATATAGTCGAGTGTGTGATGTGATGGAGTGTGTGATATGATGGAGTGTGTAATATGATGGAGTGTGTGATATAGTGGAGTGTGTGATATGATGGAGTGTGTGATATAGTCGAGTGTGTGATGTGATGGAGTGTGTGATATGATGGAGTGTGTGATATGATGGAGTGTGTGATATGATGGAGTGTGTGATTTGATGGAGTGTGTGATATAGTGGAGTGTGTGATATGATGGAGTGTGTGATATAGTCGAGTGTGTGATATGATGGAGTGTGTGATATGATGGAGTGTGTGATGTGATGGAGTGTGTGATATGATGGAGTGTGTGATTTGATGGAGTGTGTGATATGATGGAGTGTGTGATATGATGGAGTGTGTGATATGATGGAGTGTGTGATATGATGGAGTGTGTGATATGATGGAGTGTGTGATATAGTCGAGTGTGTGATATGATGGAGTGTGTGATATAGTCGAGTGTGTGATATGATGGAGTGTGTGATGTGATGGAGTGTGTGATGTGATGGAGTGTGTGATATAGTGGAGTGTGTGATATAGTGGAGTGTGTGATATGATGGAGTGTGTGATATAGTGGAGTGTGTGATATAGTGGAGTGTGTGATATGATGGAGTGTGTGATATGATGGAGTGTGTGATGTGATGGAGTGTGTGATATAGTGGAGTGTGTGATATGATGGAGTGTGTGATATAGTGGAGTGTGTGATATAGTGGAGTGTGTGATATGATGGAGTGTGTGATGTGATGGAGTGTGTGATGTGATGGAGTGTGTGATATAGTCGAGTGTGTGATATGATGGAGTGTGTGATATAGTCGAGTGTGTGATGTGATGGAGTGTGTGATATGATGGAGTGTGTGATTTGATGGAGTGTGTGATGTGATGGAGTGTGTGATATAGTCGAGTGTGTGATATGATGGAGTGTGTGATATAGTCGAGTGTGTGATGTGATGGAGTGTGTGATATGATGGAGTGTGTGATATGATGGAGTGTGTGATATGATGGAGTGTGTGATTTGATGGAGTGTGTGATGTGATGGAGTGTGTGATTTGATGGAGTGTGTGATATAGTGGAGTGTGTGATATGATGGAGTGTGTGATATGATGGAGTGTGTGATATGATGGAGTGTGTGATTTGATGGAGTGTGTGATATGATGGAGTGTGTGATATAGTCGAGTGTGTGATATGATGGAGTGTGTGATATAGTCGAGTGTGTGATATGATGGAGTGTGTGATATGATGGAGTGTGTGATGTGATGGAGTGTGTGATGTGATGGAGTGTGTGATATAGTGGAGTGTGTGATGTGATGGAGTGTGTGATATGATGGAGTGTGTGATTTGATGGAGTGTGTGATGTGATGGAGTGTGTGATATAGTCGAGTGTGTGATATGATGGAGTGTGTGATATAGTCGAGTGTGTGATGTGATGGAGTGTGTGATATGATGGAGTGTGTGATATAGTCGAGTGTGTGATATGATGGAGTGTGTGATGTGATGGAGTGTGTGATATGATGGAGTGTGTGATATGATGGAGTGTGTGATATGATGGAGTGTGTGATGTGATGGAGTGTGTGATATAGTGGAGTGTGTGATATAGTCGAGTGTGTGATATGATGGAGTGTGTGATGTGATGGAGTGTGTGATATGATGGAGTGTGTGATATGATGGAGTGTGTGATATGATGGAGTGTGTGATATAGTCGAGTGTGTGATATGATGGAGTGTGTGATGTGATGGAGTGTGTGATATAGTCGAGTGTGTGATATGATGGAGTGTGTGATATAGTCGAGTGTGTGATATGATGGAGTGTGTGATGTGATGGAGTGTGTGATATGATGGAGTGTGTGATATGATGGAGTGTGTGATATGATGGAGTGTGTGATATGATGGAGTGTGTGATATAGTCGAGTGTGTGATATGATGGAGTGTGTGATGTGATGGAGTGTGTGATATGATGGAGTGTGTGATATAGTCGAGTGTGTGATATGATGGAGTGTGTGATGTGATGGAGTGTGTGATGTGATGGAGTGTGTGATATGATGGAGTGTGTGATGTGATGGAGTGTGTGATGTGATGGAGTGTGTGATATGATGGAGTGTGTGATATAGTGGAGTGTGTGATATGATGGAGTGTGTGATATGATGGAGTGTGTGATGTGATGGAGTGTGTGATATGATGGAGTGTGTGATGTGATGGAGTGTGTGATATGATGGAGTGTGTGATATGATGGAGTGTGTGATATGATGGAGTGTGTGATGTGATGGAGTGTGTGATGTGATGGAGTGTGTGATATGATGGAGTGTGTGATGTGATGGAGTGTGTGATATAGTGGAGTGTGTGATGTGATGGAGTGTGTGATATGATGGAGTGTGTGATGTGATGGAGTGTGTGATATGATGGAGTGTGTGATATAGTGGAGTGTGTGATATGATGGAGTGTGTGATATGATGGAGTGTGTGATATGATGGAGTGTGTGATGTGATGGAGTGTGTGATATAGTGGAGTGTGTGATATAGTCGAGTGTGTGATATGATGGAGTGTGTGATATAGTGGAGTGTGTGATATGATGGAGTGTGTGATATAGTGGAGTGTGTGATATAGTGGAGTGTGTGATATGATGGAGTGTGTGATATGATGGAGTGTGTGATATGATGGAGTGTGTGATATGATGGAGTGTGTGATATAGTGGAGTGTGTGATATAGTGGAGTGTGTGATATGATGGAGTGTGTGATGTGATGGAGTGTGTGATATAGTGGAGTGTGTGATATAGTGGAGTGTGTGATATAGTGGAGTGTGTGATATGATGGAGTGTGTGATGTGATGGAGTGTGTGATGTGATGGAGTGTGTGATATGATGGAGTGTGTGATATAGTGGAGTGTGTGATATGATGGAGTGTGTGATGTGATGGAGTGTGTGATGTGATGGAGTGTGTGATATGATGGAGTGTGTGATGTGATGGAGTGTGTGATGTGATGGAGTGTGTGATGTGATGGAGTGTGTGATGTGATGGAGTGTGTGATATAGTGGAGTGTGTGATATAGTCGAGTGTGTGATATAGTCGAGTGTGTGATATGATGGAGTGTGTGATATGATGGAGTGTGTGATATAGTGGAGTGTGTGATATGATGGAGTGTGTGATATGATGGAGTGTGTGATGTGATGGAGTGTGTGATATAGTGGAGTGTGTGATATGATGGAGTGTGTGATATGATGGAGTGTGTGATATGATGGAGTGTGTGATATAGTGGAGTGTGTGATATGATGGAGTGTGTGATATGATGGAGTGTGTGATATGATGGAGTGTGTGATATAGTGGAGTGTGTGATATGACGGAGTGTGTGATATGATGGAGTGTGTGATATAGTGGAGTGTGTGATATAGTGGAGTGTGTGATGTGATGGAGTGTGTGATATAGTGGAGTGTGTGATATGATGGAGTGTGTGATATAGTGGAGTGTGTGATATAGTGGAGTGTGTGATATGATGGAGTGTGTGATATAGTGGAGTGTGTGATATAGTGGAGTGTGTGATATAGTGGAGTGTGTGATGTGATGGAGTGTGTGATATAGTGGAGTGTGAAATATGATGGAGTGTGTGATATAGTGGAGTGTGTGATATGATGGAGTGTGTGATGTGATGGAGTGTGTGATATGATGGAGTGTGTGATATAGTCGAGTGTGTGATGTGATGGAGTGTGTGATATGATGGAGTGTGTGATATAGTCGAGTGTGTGATATGATGGAGTGTGTGATATAGTCGAGTGTGTGATATGATGGAGTGTGTGATGTGATGGAGTGTGTGATATGATGGAGTGTGTGATGTGATGGAGTGTGTGATATGATGGAGTGTGTGATGTGATGGAGTGTGTGATATAGTGGAGTGTGTGATATAGTGGAGTGTGTGATATAGTGGAGTGTGAAATATGATGGAGTGTGTGATATAGTGGAGTGTGTGATATGATGGAGTGTGTGATATAGTCGAGTGTGTGATGTGATGGAGTGTGTGATATGATGGAGTGTGTGATATAGTCGAGTGTGTGATATGATGGAGTGTGTGATGTGATGGAGTGTGTGATATAGTGGAGTGTGTGATATGATGGAGTGTGTGATATAGTGGAGTGTGTGATATGATGGAGTGTGTGATATAGTCGAGTGTGTGATATGATGGAGTGTGTGATGTGATGGAGTGTGTGATATAGTGGAGTGTGTGATATGATGGAGTGTGTGATGTGATGGAGTGTGTGATATAGTCGAGTGTGTGATATGATGGAGTGTGTGATATAGTGGAGTGTGTGATATGATGGAGTGTGTGATATAGTCGAGTGTGTGATATGATGGAGTGTGTGATGTGATGGAGTGTGTGATATAGTGGAGTGTGTGATATAGTCGAGTGTGTGATATGATGGAGTGTGTGATGTGATGGAGTGTGTGATATAGTGGAGTGTGTGATATAGTCGAGTGTGTGATATGATGGAGTGTGTGATATGATGGAGTGTGTGATATGATGGAGTGTGTGATATAGTCGAGTGTGTGATATGATGGAGTGTGTGATGTGATGGAGTGTGTGATATGATGGAGTGTGTGATATAGTGGAGTGTGTGATATGATGGAGTGTGTGATATGATGGAGTGTGTGATATAGTCGAGTGTGTGATATGATGGAGTGTGTGATGTGATGGAGTGTGTGATATGATGGAGTGTGTGATATAGTCGAGTGTGTGATATGATGGAGTGTGTGATGTGATGGAGTGTGTGATGTGATGGAGTGTGTGATATGATGGAGTGTGTGATATGATGGAGTGTGTGATGTGATGGAGTGTGTGATGTGATGGAGTGTGTGATATAGTGGAGTGTGTGATATGATGGAGTGTGTGATATGATGGAGTGTGTGATGTGATGGAGTGTGTGATATGATGGAGTGTGTGATATAGTGGAGTGTGTGATATGATGGAGTGTGTGATATGATGGAGTGTGTGATATGATGGAGTGTGTGATGTGATGGAGTGTGTGATATAGTGGAGTGTGTGATATAGTCGAGTGTGTGATATGATGGAGTGTGTGATGTGATGGAGTGTGTGATATGATGGAGTGTGTGATATAGTGGAGTGTGTGATATAGTGGAGTGTGTGATATGATGGAGTGTGTGATATGATGGAGTGTGTGATATGATGGAGTGTGTGATATGATGGAGTGTGTGATATGATGGAGTGTGTGATATAGTGGAGTGTGTGATATGATGGAGTGTGTGATATAGTGGAGTGTGTGATATAGTGGAGTGTGTGATATGATGGAGTGTGTGATATGATGGAGTGTGTGATATGATGGAGTGTGTGATGTGATGGAGTGTGTGATGTGATGGAGTGTGTGATATAGTGGAGTGTGTGATATGATGGAGTGTGTGATATAGTGGAGTGTGTGATATAGTGGAGTGTGTGATATGATGGAGTGTGTGATGTGATGGAGTGTGTGATGTGATGGAGTGTGTGATATGATGGAGTGTGTGATATAGTGGAGTGTGTGATATGATGGAGTGTGTGATGTGATGGAGTGTGTGATGTGATGGAGTGTGTGATATAGTGGAGTGTGTGATATGATGGAGTGTGTGATATGATGGAGTGTGTAATATGATGGAGTGTGTGATATAGTCGAGTGTGTGATATGATGGAGTGTGTGATATGATGGAGTGTGTGATATGATGGAGTGTGTGATGTGATGGAGTGTGTGATATGATGGAGTGTGTGATATGATGGAGTGTGTGATATAGTGGAGTGTGTGATATAGTGGAGTGTGTGATGTGATGGAGTGTGTGATATAGTGGAGTGTGTGATGTGATGGAGTGTGTGATATAGTCGAGTGTGTGATATGATGGAGTGTGTGATGTGATGGAGTGTGTGATATGATGGAGTGTGTGATGCGATGGAGTGTGTGATATGATGGAGTGTGTGATGTGATGGAGTGTGTGATATGATGGAGTGTGTGATATGATGGAGTGTGTGATGTGATGGAGTGTGTGATATGATGGAGTGTGTGATATGATGGAGTGTGTGATATGATGGAGTGTGTGATATGATGGAGTGTGTGATATGATGGAGTGTGTGATATGATGGAGTGTGTGATATGATGGAGTGTGTGATATGATGGAGTGTGTGATATAGTGGAGTGTGTGATGTGATGGAGTGTGTGATATGATGGAGTGTGTGATGTGATGGAGTGTGTGATGTGATGGAGTGTGTGATATAGTGGAGTGTGTGATATGATGGAGTGTGTGATATGATGGAGTGTGTAATATGATGGAGTGTGTGATATAGTCGAGTGTGTGATATGATGGAGTGTGTGATATGATGGAGTGTGTGATATGATGGAGTGTGTGATATGATGGAGTGTGTGATATAGTGGAGGGTGATATGATGGAGTGTGTGATGTGATGGAGTGTGTGATATGATGGAGTGTGTGATATGATGGAGTGTGTGATGTGATGGAGTGTGTGATGTGATGGAGTGTGTGATGTGATGGAGTGTGTGATGTGATGGAGTGTGTGATATAGTGGAGTGTGTGATATAGTCGAGTGTGTGATATAGTCGAGTGTGTGATATGATGGAGTGTGTGATATGATGGAGTGTGTGATATGATGGAGTGTGTGATATAGTGGAGTGTGTGATGTGATGGAGTGTGTGATATGATGGAGTGTGTGATATGATGGAGTGTGTGATATAGTGGAGTGTGTGATATGATGGAGTGTGTGATATGATGGAGTGTGTGATATAATGGAGTGTGTGATATAGTGGAGTGTGTGATATAGTGGAGTGTGTGATATGATGGAGTGTGTGATGTGATGGAGTGTGTGATATAGTGGAGTGTGTGATGTGATGGAGTGTGTGATATAGTGGAGTGTGTGATATGATGGAGTGTGTGATATAGTGGAGTGTGTGATATAGTGGAGTGTGTGATATAGTGGAGTGTGTGATGTGATGGAGTGTGTGATATAGTGGAGTGTGAAATATGATGGAGTGTGTGATATAGTGGAGTGTGTGATATAGTGGAGTGTGTGATATGATGGAGTGTGTAATATGATGGAGTGTGTGATATAGTCGAGTGTGTGATGTGATGGAGTGTGTAATATGATGGAGTGTGTGATATAGTGGAGTGTGTGATATAGTGGAGTGTGTGATATAGTGGAGTGTGAAATATGATGGAGTGTGTGATATAGTGGAGTGTGTGATATGATGGAGTGTGTGATGTGATGGAGTGTGTGATGTGATGGAGTGTGTGATATAGTGGAGTGTGTGATATAGTGGAGTGTGTGATATAGTGGAGTGTGAAATATGATGGAGTGTGTGATATAGTGGAGTGTGTGATATGATGGAGTGTGTGATGTGATGGAGTGTGTGATGTGATGGAGTGTGTGATATGATGGAGTGTGTGATATGATGGAGTGTGTGATATGATGGAGTGTGTGATGTGATGGAGTGTGTGATGTGATGGAGTGTGTGATATAGTGGAGTGTGTGATATGATGGAGTGTGTGATATAGTCGAGTGTGTGATATGATGGAGTGTGTAATATGATGGAGTGTGTGATATAGTCGAGTGTGTGATGTGATGGAGTGTGTGATATAGTCGAGTGTGTGATATGATGGAGTGTGTGATATGATGGAGTGTGTGATATGATGGAGTGTGTGATTTGATGGAGTGTGTGATGTGATGGAGTGTGTGATATGATGGAGTGTGTGATATAGTCGAGTGTGTGATATGATGGAGTGTGTGATATGATGGAGTGTGTGATGTGATGGAGTGTGTGATATGATGGAGTGTGTGATATGATGGAGTGTGTGATGTGATGGAGTGTGTGATATGATGGAGTGTGTGATATAGTCGAGTGTGTGATATGATGGAGTGTGTGATATGATGGAGTGTGTGATGTGATGGAGTGTGTGATATGATGGAGTGTGTGATATAGTCGAGTGTGTGATATGATGGAGTGTGTGATATGATGGAGTGTGTGATATGATGGAGTGTGTGATATGATGGAGTGTGTGATATAGTCGAGTGTGTGATATGATGGAGTGTGTGATGTGATGGAGTGTGTGATATGATGGAGTGTGTGATATGATGGAGTGTGTGATATAGTGGAGTGTGTGATATAATGGAGTGTGTGATATGATGGAGTGTGTGATGTGATGGAGTGTGTGATATGATGGAGTGTGTGATATGATGGAGTGTGTGATGTGATGGAGTGTGTGATATGATGGAGTGTGTGATATGATGGAGTGTGTGATATGATGGAGTGTGTGATATAGTGGAGTGTGTGATATGATGGAGTGTGTGATATAGTGGAGTGTGTGATATGATGGAGTGTGTGATATGATGGAGTGTGTGATATAGTCGAGTGTGTGATATGATGGAGTGTGTGATGTGATGGAGTGTGTGATATGATGGAGTGTGTGATATGATGGAGTGTGTGATATAGTGGAGTGTGTGATATAATGGAGTGTGTGATATGATGGAGTGTGTGATGTGATGGAGTGTGTGATATGATGGAGTGTGTGATATGATGGAGTGTGTGATGTGATGGAGTGTGTGATATGATGGAGTGTGTGATATGATGGAGTGTGTGATGTGATGGAGTGTGTGATATGATGGAGTGTGTGATATGATGGAGTGTGTGATATAGTCGAGTGTGTGATATGATGGAGTGTGTGATGTGATGGAGTGTGTGATGTGATGGAGTGTGTGATATGATGGAGTGTGTGATATGATGGAGTGTGTGATATGATGGAGTGTGTGATATAGTGGAGTGTGTGATATGATGGAGTGTGTGATATAGTGGAGTGTGTGATATGATGGAGTGTGTGATATGATGGAGTGTGTGATGTGATGGAGTGTGTGATATGATGGAGTGTGTGATATGATGGAGTGTGTGATATGATGGAGTGTGTGATGTGATGGAGTGTGTGATGTGATGGAGTGTGTGATATGATGGAGTGTGTGATATGATGGAGTGTGTGATATGATGGAGTGTGTGATATGATGGAGTGTGTGATATAGTCGAGTGTGTGATATGATGGAGTGTGTGATATGATGGAGTGTGTGATATGATGGAGTGTGTGATATGATGGAGTGTGTGATATGATGGAGTGTGTGATGTGATGGAGTGTGTGATATAGTGGAGTGTGTGATGTGATGGAGTGTGTGATATAGTGGAGTGTGTGATATGATGGAGTGTGTGATATGATGGAGTGTGTGATGTGATGGAGTGTGTGATATAGTCGAGTGTGTGATATGATGGAGTGTGTGATGTGATGGAGTGTGTGATATGATGGAGTGTGTGATATGATGGAGTGTGTGATATGATGGAGTGTGTGATGTGATGGAGTGTGTGATATGATGGAGTGTGTGATATGATGGAGTGTGTGATGTGATGGAGTGTGTGATATGATGGAGTGTGTGATATGATGGAGTGTGTGATATGATGGAGTGTGTGATATGATGGAGTGTGTGATATGATGGAGTGTGTGATGTGATGGAGTGTGTGATATAGTCGAGTGTGTGATATGATGGAGTGTGTGATGTGATGGAGTGTGTGATATGATGGAGTGTGTGATATGATGGAGTGTGTGATGTGATGGAGTGTGTGATATGATGGAGTGTGTGATATAGTGGAGTGTGTGATATGATGGAGTGTGTGATATGATGGAGTGTGTGATATGATGGAGTGTGTGATATGATGGAGTGTGTGATTTGATGGAGTGTGTGATATGATGGAGTGTGTGATTTGATGGAGTGTGTGATATGATGGAGTGTGTGATTTGATGGAGTGTGTGATATGATGGAGTGTGTGATATGATGGAGTGTGTGATATGATGGAGTGTGTGATATGATGGAGTGTGTGATTTGATGGAGTGTGTGATATGATGGAGTGTGTGATTTGATGGAGTGTGTGATGTGATGGAGTGTGTGATGTGATGGAGTGTGTGATGTGATGGAGTGTGTGATATAGTGGAGTGTGTGATATGATGGAGTGTGTGATTTGATGGAGTGTGTGATATGATGGAGTGTGTGATTTGATGGAGTGTGTGATGTGATGGAGTGTGTGATGTGATGGAGTGTGTGATATGATGGAGTGTGTGATATAGTCGAGTGTGTGATGTGATGGAGTGTGTGATATGATGGAGTGTGTGATATGATGGAGTGTGTGATGTGATGGAGTGTGTGATGTGATGGAGTGTGTGATGTGATGGAGTGTGTGATATAGTGGAGTGTGTGATATGATGGAGTGTGTGATTTGATGGAGTGTGTGATATGATGGAGTGTGTGATATGATGGAGTGTGTGATATGATGGAGTGTGTGATTTGATGGAGTGTGTGATGTGATGGAGTGTGTGATGTGATGGAGTGTGTGATATGATGGAGTGTGTGATATAGTCGAGTGTGTGATGTGATGGAGTGTGTGATGTGATGGAGTGTGTGATATGATGGAGTGTGTGATGTGATGGAGTGTGTGATATAGTGGAGTGTGTGATGTGATGGAGTGTGTGATATAGTGGAGTGTGTGATATAGTGGAGTGTGTGATGTGATGGAGTGTGTGATATAGTGGAGTGTGTGATGTGATGGAGTGTGTGATATGATGGAGTGTGTGATGTGATGGAGTGTGTGATGTGATGGAGTGTGTGATATAGTGGAGTGTGTGATATGATGGAGTGTGTGATGTGATGGAGTGTGTGATATAGTCGAGTGTGTGATATGATGGAGTGTGTGATATGATGGAGTGTGTGATATGATGGAGTGTGTGATATGATGGAGTGTGTGATATAGTGGAGTGTGTGATGTGATGGAGTGTGTGATATAGTGGAGTGTGTGATATGATGGAGTGTGTGATATAGTCGAGTGTGTGATATGATGGAGTGTGTGATATGATGGAGTGTGTGATATAGTGGAGTGAGTGATGTGATGGAGTGTGTGATATAGTGGAGTGAGTGATGTGATGGAGTGTGTGATGTGATGGAGTGTGTGATATGATGGAGTGTGTGATATAGTGGAGTGTGTGATATGATGGAGTGTGTGATATAGTGGAGTGTGTGATGTGATGGAGTGTGTGATATAGTGGAGTGTGTGATATGATGGAGTGTGTGATATGATGGAGTGTGTGATATAGTGGAGTGTGTGATATGATGGAGTGTGTGATATAGTGGAGTGTGTGATGTGATGGAGTGTGTGATATAGTGGAGTGTGTGATATGATGGAGTGTGTGATATGATGGAGTGTGTGATATGATGGAGTGTGTGATATAGTGGAGTGAGTGATGTGATGGAGTGTGTGATATAGTGGAGTGAGTGATGTGATGGAGTGTGTGATATAGTGGAGTGTGTGATATGATGGAGTGTGTGATATGATGGAGTGTGTGATATGATGGAGTGTGTGATGTGATGGAGTGTGTGATATAGTGGAGTGTGTGATATGATGGAGTGTGAGTAGTATCCTCACTAACACACTTTTCACTAACACACTCCTCACTAACACACTAACACTCCACACTCCTCACTAACACACTAACACTCACACTCCTCACTAACACACTAACACTCACACTCCTCACTAACACACTAACACTCCACACTCCTCACTAACACACTAACACTCACACTCCTCACTAACACACTAACACTCCACACTCCTCACTAACACACTAACACTCACACTCCTCACTAACACACTAACACTCACACTCCTCACTAACACACTAACACTCACACTCCTCACTAACACACTAACACTCCACACTCCTCACTAACACACTAACACTCCACACTCCTCACTAACACTAACACTCCTCACTAACGCACTAACACTCACACTCCTCACTAACACACTAACACTCCACACTCCTCACTAACACACTAACACTCCACACTCCTCACTAACGCACTAACACTCACACTCCTCACTAACACACTAACACTCACACTCCTCACTAACGCACTAACACTCACACTCCTCACTAACACACTAACACTCACACTCCTCACTAACGCACTAACACTCACACTCCTCACTAACACACTAACACTCCACACTAACACACTAACACTCCTCACTAACACACTAACACTCCACACTCCTCACTAACACACTAACACTCCTCACTAACACACTAACACTCCACACTCCTCACTAACACACTAACACTCCACACTAACACACTAACACTCCTCACTAACGCACTAACACTCCACACTCCTCACTAACGCAATAACACTCCACACTCCTCACTAACACACTAACACTCCTCACTAACACACTAACACTCCACACTCCTCACTAACACACTAACACTCCTCACTAACACACTAACACTCCACACTCCTCACTAACACACTAACACTCCACACTCCTCACTAACGCACTAACACTACACACTCCTCACTAACACACTAACACTCCTCACTAACACACTAACACTCCACACTCCTCACTAACACACTAACACTCCACACTCCTCACTAACGCACTAACACTCCACACTCCTCACTAACGCAATAACACTCCACACTCCTCACTAACACACTAACACTCCTCACTAACACACTAACACTCCACACTCCTCACTAACGCACTAACACTCCACACTCCTCACTAACGCAATAACACTCCACACTCCTCACTAACACACTAACACTCCTCACTAACACACTAACACTCCACACTCCTCACTAACACACTAACACTCCTCACTAACACACTAACACTCCACACTCCTCACTAACACACTAACACTCCACACTCCTCACTAACACACTAACACTCCACACTCCTCACTAACACACTAACACTCCACACTCCTCACTAACACACTAACACTCCTCACTCCTCACTAACACACTAACACTACACACTCCTCACTAGCACACTAACACTACACACTCCTCACTAACACACTCCTCACTAACACACTACCACTCCTCACTCCTCACTAACACACTAACACTCACACTCCTCACTAACACACTAACACTCCACACTCCTCACTAACACACTAACACTCCTCAATCCACACTAACACACTAACACTCCACACTCCTCACTAACACACTAACACTCCACACTAACACACTAACACTCCACACTAACACACTAACACTCCACACTAACACACACCACACCAACACACTCCTCACTAACACACTCCTCACTAACACACTAACACTCCACACTCCTCACTAACACACTTTTCACTAACACACTAACACTCACACTCCTCACTAACACACTCCTCACTAACACACTAACACTCACACTCCTCACTAACACACTAACACTCACACTCCTCACTAACACACTCCTCACTAACACACTAACACTCCTCACTCCTCACTAACACACTCCTCACTAACGCACTAACACTCACACTCCTCACTAACACACTAACACTCCACACTCCTCACTAACACACTAACACTCACACTCCTCACTAACACACTAACACTCCTCACTCCTCACTAACACACTCCTCACTAACACACTAACACTCCTCACTCCTCACTAACACACTCCTCACTAACACACTAACACTCACACTCCTCACTAACACACTAACACTCACACTCCTCACTAACACACTAACACTCACACTCCTCACTAACACACTAACATTCCACACTCCTCACTAACACACTAACACTCCACACTCCTCACTAACACACTAACACTCACACTCCTCACTAACACACTAACACTCCACACTCCTCACTAACACTAACACTCCTCACTAACGCACTAACACTCACACTCCTCACTAACGCACTAACACTCACACTCCTCACTAACGCACTAACACTCCACACTCCTCACTAACGCACTAACACTCCACACTCCTCACTAACACACTAACACACTAACACTCCTCACTAACGCACTAACACTCACACTCCTCACTAACACACTAACACTCCACACTCCTCACTAACACACTAACACTCCACACTCCTCACTAACGCACTAACACTCCACACTCCTCACTAACGCCCTAACACTCCACACTCCTCACTAACACACTAACACTCCACACTAACACACTAACACTCCTCACTAACACACTAACACTCCTCACTAACACACTAACACTCCTCACTAACACACTAACACTCCACACTCCTCACTAACGCACTAACACTCCACACTCCTCACTAACGCAATAACACTCCACACTCCTCACTAACACACTAACACTCCACACTCCTCACTAACACACTAACACTCCACACTCCTCACTAACACACTAACACTCCACACTCCTCACTAACACACTCCTCACTAACACACTAACACTCCTCACTCCTCACTAACACACTAACACTACACACTCCTCACTAACACACTCCTCACTAACACACTACCACTCCTCACTCCTCACTAACACACTAACACTACACACTCCTCTCTAACACACTCCTCACTAACACACTAACACTCACACTCCTCACTAACACACTAACACTCACACTCCTCACTAACACACTAACACTCACACTCCTCACTAACACACTAACACTCCACACTCCTCACTAACACACTTTTCACTAACACACTATCACTAACACACTTTTCACTAACACACTAACACTCCACACTCCTCACTAACACACTAACACTCCTCACTAACACACTAACACTCCACACTCCTCACTAACACACTAACACTCACACTCCTCACTAACACACTTTTCACTAACACACTTTTCACTAACACACTAACACTCCACACTCCTCACTAACACACTAACACTCCACACTCCTCACTAACACACTAACACTCCACACTCCTCACTAACACACTAACACTCCACACTCCTCACTAACACACTTTTCACTAACACACTTTTCACTAACACACTAACACTCCACACTCCTCACTAACACACTCCTCACTAACACACTAACACTCCTCACTAACACACTAACACTCCACACTCCTCACTAACACACTAACACTCCACACTCCTCACTAACACAATCCTCACTAACACACTAACACTCACACTCCTCACTAACACACTTTTCACTAACACACTTTTCACTAACACACTAACACTCCACACTCCTCACTAACACACTAACACTCCTCACTAACACACTAACACTCCACACTCCTCACTAACACACTAACACTCCACACTCCTCACTAACACACTAACACTCCACACTAACACAATAACACTCCTCACTAACACACTAACACTCCTCACTAACACACTAACACTCCTCACTAAAACACTAACACTCCTCACTAACACACTCCTCATTAACACACTAACACTCCTCACTAACACACTAACACTCCTCACTACACACTCCTCATTAACACACTAACACTCCTCACTAACACACTCCCTCACTAACACACTAACACTCCACACTCACACACACTAACATTCCACACTCCTCACTAACACACTCCTCACTAACACACTAACACTCCACACTCCTCACTAACACACTAACACTACACACTCACACTCCTCACGAACACACTAACACTCCGCACTCCTCACTAACACACTCCTCACTAACACACTAACACTCCACACTCCTCACTAACACACTAACACTACACACTCACACTCCTCACGAACACACTAACACTCCGCACTCCCCACTCACACACTCACCTACTCTCACTAACATCACTCACTAACACTCCATACACTCAACACACTAACACCCACCTCCTCACTAACACACATAAACTCACTAACACACTAACACTCCTCACTAACACACTCCTCATTAACACACTAACACTAACACTCCTCACTAACACACTAACACTCCACACTCCTCACTAACACACTTTTCACTAACACTCCACACTCCTCACTAACACACTAACACTCCTCACTAACACACTAACACTCCACACTCCTCACTAACACACTAACACTCCACACTCCTCACTAACACAATCCTCACTAACACACTAACACTCACAATCCTCACTACCACACTAACACTCCACACTCCTCACTAACACACTAACACTCCTCACTAACACAATAACACGCCACACTCACACTCCTCACTAACACAATAACACGCCACACTAACACTCCTCACTAACACAATAACACGCCACACTAACACTCCACACTAACACAATAACACGCCACACTAACACTCCACACTAACACAATAACACGCCACACTAACACTCCTCACTAACACAATAACACGCCACACTAACACTCCTCACTAACACAATAACACGCCACACTCACACTCCTCACTAACACAATAACACGCCACACTCACACTCCTCACTAACACACTAACACTCCTCACTAAAACACTAACACTCCTCACTAACACACTCCTCATTAACACACTAACACTCCTCACTAACACACTAACACTCCTCACTAAAACACTAACACTCCTCACTAACACACTCCTCATTAACACACTAACACTCCTCACTAACACACTAACACTCCTCACTAACACACTCCTCATTAACACACTAACACTCCTCACTAACACACTAACACTCCTCACTAACACACTCCTCATTAACACACTAACACTCCTCACTAACACACTAACACTCCACACTCCTCACTAACACACTCCTCACTAACACACTAACACTCCACACTCCTCACTAACACACTAACACTACACACTCACACTCCTCACTAAGACACTAACACTCCACAGTCCTCACTAACACACTCCTCACTAACACTCCACACTCCTCACTAACACACTAACACTCCTCACTAACACACTCCTCACTAACACTCCACACTCCTCACTAACACACTCCTCACTAACACTCCACACTCCTCACTAACACACTAACACTCCTCACTAACACACTCCTCACTAACACTCCACACTCCTCACTAACACACTCCTCACTAACACTCCACACTCCTCACTAACACACTAACACTCCTCACTAACACACTCCTCATTAACACACTAACACTCCTCACTAACACACTAACACTCCACACTCCTCACTAACACACTCCTCACTAACACACTAACACTCCACACTCCTCACTAACACACTAACACTCCACACTCCTCACTAAGACACTAACACTCCTCACTAACACACTAACACTCCCCACTCCTCACTAACACACTAACACTCCTCACTAACACACTCCTCATTAACACACTAACACTCCTCACTAACACACTAACACTCCACACTCCTCACTAACACACTCCTCACTAACACACTAACACTCCACACTCCTCACTAACACACTAACACTCCACAGTCCTCACTAACACACTAACACTCCACACTCACACACTAACACTCCACACTCCTCACTAAGACACTAACACTCCTCACTAACACACTAACACTCCACAGTAACACACTAACACTCCACACTCCTCACTAACACACTAACACTCCATACTCACACTCCTCACTAACACACTAACACTCCACACTAACACTCCACACTAACACACTAACACTCCACACTCCTCACTAACACACTAACACTCCACAGTCCTCACTAACACACTAACACTCCACAGTAACACACTAACACTCCACACTCCTCACTAACACACTAACACTCCATACTCACACTCCTCACTAACACACTAACACTCCACACTAACACTCCACACTAACACACTAACACTCCACACTCCTCACTAACACACTAACACTCCACACTCCTCACTAACACACTAACACTCCACACTAACACACTAACACTCCACACTCCTCACTAACACACTAACACTCCTCACTAACACACTAACACTCCACACTCACACTCCTCATTAACACACTAACACTCCACAGTCCTCACTAACACACTAACACTCCACAGTCCTCACTAACACACTAACACTCCACACTCACACTCCTCAGTAACACACTAACACTCCACACTAACACACTAACACTCCTCACTCCTCACTAACACACTCCTCACTAACACACTAACACTCCACACTCCTCACTAACACACTCCTCACTAACACACTTTTCACTAACACACTAACACTCCACACTCCTCACTAACACACTAACACTCCACACTAACACTCCTCACTAACACACTAACACTCCTCACTAACACACTCCTCACTAACACACTAACACTCCTCACTAACACACTCCTCACTAACACACTTTTCTCTAACACACTAACACTCCTCACTCCTCACTAACACACTAACACTCCTCACTAACACACTCCTCACTAACACACTTTTCTCTAACACACTAACACTCCACACTCCTCACTAACACACTAACACTCCACACTAACACAATAACACGCCACACTCACACTCCTCACTAACACACTAACACTCCACACTAACACAATAACACGCCACACTCACACTCCTCACTAACACACTAACACTCCTCACTAACACACTAACACTCCTCACTAAAACACTAACACTCCTCACTAACACACTCCTCATTAACACACTAACACTCCTCACTAACACACTAACACTCCTCACTAACACACTCCTCATTAACACACTAACACTCCTCACTAACACACTAACACTCCACAGTCCTCACTAACACACTAACACTCCGCACTCCTCACTAACACACTCCTCACTAACACACTAACACTCCACACTCCTCACTAACACACTCCTCACTAACACACTAACACTCCACACTCCTCACTAACACACTAACACTCCTCACTAACACACTCCTCATTAACACACTAACACTCCTCACTAACACACTAACACTCCACACTCCTCACTAACACACTCCTCACTAACACACTAACACTCCACACTCCTCACTAAGACACTAACACTCCTCACTAACACACTAACACTCCACAGTAACACACTAACACTCCACACTCCTCACTAACACACTAACACTCCTCACTAACACATTAACACTCCTCACTAACACACTAACACTCCACACTCCTCACTAAGACACTAACACTCCTCACTAACACACTAACACTCCACACTAACACACTAACACTCCACACTCCTCACTAACACACTAACACTCCTCACTAACACTCCACACTCACACTCCTCATTAACACACTAACACTCCTCACTAACACACTAACACTCCACAGTCCTCACTAACACACTAACACTCCGCACTCCTCACTAACACACTCCTCACTAACACACTAACACTCCACACTCCTCACTAACGCACTAACACTCCACACTAACACTCCTCACTAACACACTAACACTCCACACTTACACTCCTCACTAACACACTAACACTCCTCATTAACACACTAACACTCCTCACTCCTCACTAACACACTAACACTCCACACTCCTCACTAACACACTCCTCATTAACACACTAACACTCCTCACTAACACACTAACACTCCTCACTCCTCACTAACACTCCTCACTAACACACTAACACTCCTCACTCCTCACTAACACTCCTCACTCCTCACTAACACACTAACACTCCACACTTACACTCCTCACTAACACACTAACACTCCTCACTCCTCACTAACACTCCTCACTAACACACTCCACACTCCTCACTAACACACTAACACTCCACACTTACACTCCTCACTAATACACTAACACTCCTCACTAACACACTAACACTCCTCACTAACACACTCCTCGCTAACACACTAACACTCCTCACTAACACACTCCTCACTAACACACTAACACTACACACTCCTCATTAACACACTAACACTCCTCACTAACACACTAACACTCCTCACTCCTCACTAACACACTAACACTACACACTCCTCATTAACACACTAACACTCCTCACTAACACACTAACACTCCTCACTCCTCACTAACACACTAACACTACACACTCCTCATTAACACACTAACACTCCTCACTAACACACTAACACTCCTCACTCCTCACTAACACACTAACACTACACACTCCTCATTAACACACTAACACTCCTCACTAACACACTAACACTCCTCACTCCTCACTAACACACTAACACTACACACTCCTCATTAACACACTAACACTCCTCACTAACACACTAACACTCCTCACTCCTCACTAACACACTAACACTACACACTCCTCATTAACACACTAACACTCCTCACTAACACACTAACACTCCGCACTCCTCACTAACACTCCTCACTAACACACTCCACACTCCTCACTAACACACTAACACTCCACACTCCTAACTAACACACTCCACACTAACACTCCTCACTAACACACTAACACTCCATACTCACACTCCTCACTAACACACTAACACTCCACACTAACACACTAACACTCCTCACTAACACACTAACACTCCTCACTAACACACTAACACTCCTCACTAACACACTAACACTCCACACTCACACTCCTCATTAACACACTAACACTCCTCACTAACACACTAACACTCCACAGTCCTCACTAACACACTAACACTCCGCACTCCTCACTAACACACTCCTCACTAACACACTAACACTCCACACTAACACACTAACACTCCTCACTAACACACTAACACTCCTCACTAACACACTAACACTCCTCACTCACACTCCTCATTAACACACTAACACTCCTCACTAACACACTAACACTCCACAGTCCTCACTAACACACTAACACTCCGCACTCCTCACTAACACACTCCACACTAACACACTAACACTCCACACTAACACACTAACACTCCTCACTAACACACTAACACTCCTCACTAACACACTAACACTCCTCACTAACACACTAACACTCCACACTCACACTCCTCATTAACACACTAACACTCCTCACTAACACACTAACACTCCACAGTCCTCACTAACACACTAACACTCCGCACTCCTCACTAACACACTCCTCACTAACACACTAACACTCCGCACTCCTCACTAACACACTCCTCACTAACACACTAACACTCCACACTCCTCACTAACACACTAACACTCCACACTCCTCACTAACGCACTAACACTCCACTCTCCTCACTAACACACTAACACTCCAACACTCCACACTCCTCACTAACACACTAACACTCCACACTCCTCACTAACACACTAACACTCCACACTCCTCACTAACGCACCAACACTCCACACTCCTCACTAACACACTAACACTCCACACTCCTCACTAACGCAATAACACTCCACACTCCTCACTAACGCACTAACACTCCACACTCCTCACTAACACACTAACACTCCACACTCCTCACTAACGCACTAACACTCCACACTCCTCACTAACACACTAACACTCCACACTAACACACTAACACTCCACATTCCTCACTAACACACTAACACTCCACATTCCTCACTAACACACTAACACTCCACATTCCTCACTAACGCAATAACACTCCACACTCCTCACTAACACACTAACACTCCACATTCCTCACTAACACACTAACACTCCACATTCCTCACTAACGCAATAACACTCCACACTCCTCACTAACACACTAACACTCCACACTAACACACTAACACTCCACACTAACACACTAACACTCCACATTCCTCACTAACACACTAACACTCCACACTCCTCACTAACACACTAACACTCCACATTCCTCACTAACACACTAACACTCCACATTCCTCACTAACGCACTAAAACTCCACACTCCTCACTAACGTACTAACACTCCACATTCCTCACTAACGCACTAAAACTCCACACTCCTCACTAACACACTCCTCACTAACACACTCCTCACTAACACACTCCTCACTAACACACTCCTCACTAACACACTAACACTCCTCACTCCTCACTAACACACATTTCACTAACACACTAACACTCCACACTCCTCACTAACACACATTTCACTAACACACTAACACTCCTCACTCCTCACTAACACACTCCTCACTAACACACTCCTCACTAACACACTAACACTCCTCACTCCTCACTAACACACATTTCACTAACACACTAACACTCCACACTCCTCACTAACACACATTTCACTAACACACTAACACTCCTCACTAACACACTAACACTCCACACTCCTCACTAACACACATTTCACTAACACACTAACACTCCACACTCCTCACTAACACACTAACACTCCACACTCCTCACTAACACACATTTCACTAACACACTAACACACTAACACTCCACACTCCTCACTAACACACTAACACTCCACACTCCTCACTAACAATAACACTCCCCCCTCCCCACTAACACACTAACACTCCACACTCCTCACTAACACACATTTCACTAACACACTAACACTCCTCACTAACACACTCCTCACTAACACACTAACACTCCACACTCCTCACTAACACACTAACACTCCACTCTCCTCACTAACACACTAACACTCCAACACTCCACACTCCTCACTAACACACTAACACTCCACACTCCTCACTAACACACTAATACTCCACACTCCTCACTAACACAGTAACACTCCACACTCTCACTAACACACTAACACTCCACACTCCTCACTAACACACTAACACACTAATACTCCACACTCCTCACTAACACAGTAACACTCCACACTCACACTCCTCACTAACACACTAACACTCCACACTCCTCACTAACACACTAACACTCCACACTCCTCACTAACACACTAACACTCCACACTCCTCACTAACACACTAACACTCCACACTCCTCACTAACACACTCCTCATTAACACACTAACACTCCTCACTAAAACACTAACACTCCACACTAACACACTAACACTCCTCACTAACACACTAACACTCCTCACTCCTCACTAACACACATTTCACTAACACACTAACACTCCACACTCCTCACTAACACACATTTCACTAACACACTAACACTCCTCACTCCTCACTAACACACTAACACTCCACACTCCTCACTAACACACTAACACTCCACACTCCTCACTAACACACATTTCACTAACACACTAACACTCCACACTCCTCACTAACACACTAACACTCCACACTCCTCACTAACACACTAACACTCCACACTCCTCACTAACACACATTTCACTAACACACTAACACTCCTCACTAACACACTAACACTCCTCACTAACACACTAACACACTAACACTCCACACTCCTCACTAACACACTAACACTCCTCACTCCTCACTAACACACATTTCACTAACACACTAACACTCCTCACTCCTCACTAACACACATTTCACTAACACACTAACACTCCACACTCCTCACTAACACACTCCTCACTAACACACTAACACACTCCTCAATAACACACTAACACACTCCACACTAACACACTAACACACTTTTCACTAACACACTAACACTCCACACTCATCACTAACACTCCTCACTAACACACTCCACATTCCTGACTAACACACTCCTCAATAACACACAAGCACACTCCTCACTAACACACTCCTCACTAACACACACCACACTAACACACTCCTCACTAACACACTCCTCACTAACACACACCACACTAACACACTCCTCAATAACACACTAACACACTCCACACTAACACACTCCTCACTAACACACTCCTCAATAACACACTAACACACTCCACACTAACACACTCCTCAATAACACACTAACACACTCCACACTAACACACTCCTCACTAACACACTCCTCAATAACACACTAACACACTCCTCAATAACACACTAACACACTCCTCACTAACACACTAACACTCCTCACTAACACACTAACACTCCACACTCCTCACTAACACACTAACACTCCACACTAACACACTAACACTCCACACTCCTCACTAACACACTAACACTCCTCACTAACACACTAACACTCCACACTCCTCACTAACACACTAACACTCCACACTAACACTCCTCACTAACACACTAACACTCCACACTAACACTCCTCACTAACACACTAACACTCCTCACTCCTCACTAACACACTAACACTCCTCACTAACACACTAACACTCCTCACTAACACACTAACACTCCTCACTCCTCACTAACACACTAACACTCCTCACTAACACACTAACACTCCTCACTAACACACTAACACTCCACACTCCTCACTAACACTCCTCACTAACACACTAACACTCCACACTCCTCACTAACACACTAACACTCCTCACTAACACACTAACACTCCTCAATCCACACTAACACACTAACACTCCACACTCCTCACTAACACACTAACACTCCACACTAACACACTAACACTCCACACTAACACACACCACACCAACACACTCCTCACTAACACACTCCTCACTAACACACTAACACTCCACACTCACACTCCTCACTAACACACTAACACTCCTCACTAACACACTAACACTCCACACTCCTCACTAACACACTAACACAGTAACACTCCTCACTAACACACTAACACACTAACACACTAACACTCCTCACTAAGACACTAACACTCCACACTCACACTCCTCACTAACACACTAACACTCCACACTCCTCACTAACACACTCCACACTCCTCACTAACACACTCCTCACTAACACACTCCTCACTAACACACTAACACTCCTCACTAACACACTAACACAGTAACACTCCTCACTAACACACTAACACACTAACACACTAACACTCCTCACTAAGACACTAACATTCCACACTCCTCACTAACACTCCACACTCCTCACTAACACACTAACATTCCACACTCCTCACTAACACACTCCTCACTAACACACTCCTCACTAACACACTCCTCACTAACACACTAACATTCCACACTCCTCACTAACACACTCCTCACTAACACACTCCTCACTAACACACTCCTCACTAACACACTAACATTCCACACTCCTCACTAACACACTCCACACTCCTCACTAACACACTCCTCACTAACACACTCCTCACTAACACACTAACATTCCACACTCCTCACTAACACTCCACACTCCTCACTAACACACTAACATTCCACACTCCTCACTAACACACTCCTCACTAACACTCTCCTTACTAACACACTCCACACTCCTCACTAACACACTAACATACTCCTCTGTGTCTGAACAATTACATAATATATTTTGTCTTCTTTACATCTTCGGCTTCTTTACATCTCACTGATCAAGCTAGCTTGTTGAGCTAGTTAGTTCAGTAAAGTGGTGTGTGTGTGTGTGTGTGTGAGAGAGAGAGAGAGACTTCTGCAGGATTCTGTTCTCACTCAGAGCCTTTGCTTTTCAACATGTTTTAATCTTTCCTGTTTCTGAGGCACTGAGCTGCAGAGACATTATTGTTTCTAACACCTTTAAATCCAAGCTGTGTGTGTGCTATGCTCTGTGTGTGTGTGTGTGTGGGGGGGGGGGTTGCTATGTGCTATGCTCTGTGTGTGTGTGTGTTTATCTTTACAGTTATCACTTATCACTAGTGAATCTTTAGTGAAATCAGTCTTTATGTGTTTAAATGTCTGTAATAATCAATACTCAACTGTTCTGTCTGATCTGTTCGTCTGATCTGTTCGTCTGATCTGTTCGTCTGATCTGTTCGTCTGATCTGTTTGTCTGTTCAGTCTGTCTGTGTTTGTCAGTAATGGAATGTGTGTGTTTGTTTCTCTGTGTGTGTTCATTTAAGCAGCACGTGTGAGTTCAGCTCTTTTCCCATGATCCTTTGCACTCCTGACAGAGCGGTGTTGTTTAAGGTGAGAGACACGCTCAGTGTTAACACTCCTCTCAGGTAGAGTGTTAATGCAGTAATGGCCTGTTTCAGCGCCTCAGCAATCTTTCAGCAACCAGCAGACAGCGCTGCTCAATTAGCGCTTTGTTAGCACAGAGGCCCTGCTGTAGAACACACACACACACCAGGAGCCTGGGTTCTTACAGAGAGTGGGATTCTTTATTCTTTAATTATTCTTTAATCTCCTTTAAAGCAGAGTTCAGAGGAGCGAGTGGTGTTATTCTCTTCCTCTGATACACAGCACTCCTCACACTGTGTTTAGAAACCTTACACAGCTTCACACTCAAACAGGAAACTTCTCTAGAATTTAAAATTTCATTCATAATCACAAGCTGATGATGTCAGCTGACCAATCAGTAGCATACGTTCATTAGAATCACAATCTCCTTAATCACACACACACACACACACTAATGTGAGTAAAACACACTCTCATTTCCTTCTCTTCCTTTAGTCTGTTGGTTTCCCAGCAGAACAACAAAGTGTTCTGATATGTAGCTCCTCATACACACACACACACACACACACACACACAGAGTGCTGTCCCTCTCTATCTGCCAATGCGCTTGTAGAGATATTGTTAGCATTCCATTTGCCATTTACATTCCCGAGCTTTGACATAATTGAAGAATGGATGCTCTTATGAAAATTAAAGCGGCTCTCGGCCCGGGTTACTGTAACCCTGTTAAAATGTAATGAGATTCTTTATGCGTCTTCTTGCGATTTTTTTATTAAATAGAAATATCAGTATGACTAATTCCCCGGGTCTAAATGTAGCCGGGGACACGGCGTTATTGATAGGCCACCGCATAAGTGCTCTCCCTGGCCGAGCCTCTAATGGCCTAATAATGCATTATAGCGTGCGCGGGGGTCTGTGGCTAACCGTGCTTATTGTCGTTAGTGAAAACACCTGCGCTGCCCATTCATCACACACAAACCCAGACGGACCATTTGTTCATTAGCCTGTCACTAAACATCTTTATTTAGTTTAGCGCTGGGACCACGTGTGTGTCCTGCAGCCACACACACACACACACACACACACACACACACACACTGCTAAACCATGTTAGCCATTTCTCAGAACGATAAGAGAAAGTATTAAAACCATTCCAGGAATGTGAGCTCCTTCTTCTGTGTATGAATCACACACACACACACACACACACTGTCCTCTGCCTTCACACTCTGTGCTGCTGTCATGTGACCCCGCCCCACATTTCTGTACACGTGTATAGCAGGGCTTTCTGTTTACTTCCTGCTTTTTCACACTGTTCTGTTTAACTCCATCTGTTAAAGCTCCGCCCACATCCACATCTCCACTTGTCAGGTTTATGGTGTAGGTTCCTCTCCAGATGTGTTCACAGTTTCTGTAGCTCTCATGTCTCACCTCTGAGTCCCATAGTTCACTACTTTTCATTTGACTCTAGAACCTGAATCTGGGTCCTAGTCCTGTTCTTTTCTCTGTTTCCCATCACATGCCTCTTCTCCTCAGTGTTCTTCACCACAATTTTCTCCTCAATCTTCTTCCACACACACACACACACACACACACACACACACACTGCAGATATGCAAACCATCAAGTGATCTGAGGGCAGGTTTGATGATGATCTGAATTGAAATCCATCGTGTGTTTAATGCAGCAGGCTGTGAGGTATTACTCTCACGGATTAGTGATTAATATTAACGACCCCACACTCTGACTTTACAAACTAATTAGAATGCAGAACTTCAGTAACAATGTTCCTCATGCTGAAGCTGATAAATTCTCTCAGAGTGAAGTGTTTGTGAAAGACGATAAATCATTCATCACAGATTTCTTCAGTCAGTCTGTTGCTGCCTTCTACACACACACCCATACACACACACACACACACACACACACACACTCTTAAAGCCACCTACTGTTGTGTTTCATTCATTATTTCATTTAGGATCTATTTTATTTTTCTCTTTTCATCATTTTTCAGTTATTAGGTGAATATGAAGCACCTCTGCAGTGTGTAGATGATAAAAGAGTGTGAATCTCTCAGAATCCTTTCATCTTCACAGTGATGTTTATTTAGCGTTGATGTGAAAGTGTAGAGTTTTGTCTGTTTATACACTTCCAGTACCCCTAACTGGTTGTGTTTAAAAACCAGAATCATGTTACATCTGGTACACGTTTAAAGCTCTGAGGATCAGGTGGACTTACTGAGGAGTGTACACTACTTAGGGTTAAATAAGAGAGTCTTGGTGTGTCTCTGTAAGGAACCCATAAAATAACACACTCTTGAGCTGAGGCACTGGTGTGTGTGTGTGTGTGTGTGTGTACTGGCCCAGTGTCTCTGAGTCTCTGAGTGATATACAGCTGTGTGACACTCAGAGACATTGAGCCAGTACACACACATGCCTGACAATTATTTAATACGTTGTAGTGTGTGTGTGTGTGTGGCCCATATGTGGTTCTGGACAAACTATTGGCACCCCTCTGCCCTGTCTAACAGTGTAAAAAGGAGCAGCAGTAAGTAGACACGATTTTGTGGTGGTTTATTGTCAGTACA
>NC_080732.1:20384349-20389349 GCF_019097595.1 Hemibagrus wyckioides | reverse complement strand
TGTGTGTGTGTTTCTGTGTGTGTGTGTGTGTGTGTGTGTATGTGCGTGTTTCTGTGTGTGTTTCTGTGTGTGTGTGTGTGTGTTTCTGTGTGTGTGTGTGTGAGAGTGTGTGTGTTTCTGTGTGTGTTTCTGTGTGTGTGTGTGTGTTTCTGTGTGTGTTTCTGTGTGTGTGTGTGTGTGTTTCTGTGTGTGTGTGTGTTTCTGTGTGTGTGTGTGTGTGTGTTTCTGTGTGTGTGTGTGTGTGTTTCTGTGTGTGTGTGTGTGTGTTTCTGTGTGTGTGTGTGTGTGTTTCTGTGTGTGTTTCTGTGTGTGTGTGTGTGTTTCTGTGTGTGTGTGTTTCTGTGTGTGTGTGTGTATGTGCGTGTTTCTGTGTGTGTGTGTGTGTTGTATTTAGTTGAAGTTTCTTCAGATTCTTCACTCAGTACAGGACTGTAAATTATCAAAGACTTTAAATAATAATTAAACAATGAATCTTTAATGGCCTGTAATGTAACAGCTTTAACATGCATGTGGAGCGCTTTAACACACACACACACACACCTCGTCTGAGGTTGTGTCCTTCCTTCTGTGATCTGATGTGTCAGATTTTTTAGAGATCTGATTAAATGCCACTCACCATGAAAGAGACACTGAGAAGATAATCACCTTACTATTACTTTGACTGCCACAACACACACACACACACACACTCTGCAAAAAGTGTTACTGTACCCTTCTCCTGCTCTTCATCACTTTATTGCTCAGAGGTTTGAATGGTGACCTCATCGAACCATTTTAAGACTTTTAACACCATCATCTGAACACCACACACTCATCCCTCAACACTAATCCTGTTACTGTGTGTGTGTGTGTGTGTGTCTGTGTGTGTGTGTGCAATTCCAGCTTCACTGTCTAGTTTGATGTGCATTATAATATTAATAATCATCATCTTTATTCAGATCAACAGAGTTTACACAGATGATTCAGAAATAATATTTATATATGTTTATAACCGAAATCAGCTGAATATGAAAATAGAAAAATATTTAAATTAAAGCAGAATAATTGAGAATCACAGCATGAGCGAGTGTTCAGCTTCAGCAGTGTGTGACCTGATGAATAACTAAACTACTAAAACTTTCTTCTCTCCTTCAATCTTCCTTCTCTTCTCCATCATCACTCTCTTCTTCTCCATCATGTTCCTGCTCACTGAATTCCTTTCTTCTTCTCTTCTCTTCTCTTCTCTTCTCTTCCTAACTTTCTCCTCCCTTCTCTCCCTCATCAGTAATGTAAGTGGAGTGTATTTGTGCACACAGCACCGATCCCGATCCCGATCCTGATCCTGATCCCTCTGTGCTGAGAGAGGTCACCCAGACCAGCCGGAGCACTTCCACGTTTCCCACCGCACTCCTTCTCGTCTCACCACAACGGCATCACAATGCCAGGATGTTTCAGTGTTTCGAGAGAAAACAGGCTGTGAATCAGGGTGTGGAGCCCGGTGTGATGGAGAGACACATCACTGTCCACAAAACTGCTATTTTTATTCCCAGTAACAGCCTTCTGGAGGAAGAGACAACCGTATTTCACTTCCAACTAACCAACAACGTCTACTTCAGGAAGAGCTGCAGGAAGTCAGGCAGGAAACCAGCGGGGGTCTCAGAGTGAGAGAGAGAGAGAGACTAGCCATTTGTCCTGTGCCAGCCCACATGCTAACTCTTCTGCACCAGTGAAATTCAGGACTTTGTTCCGGTCTCTTTTCCTTTTAAGCCCCTTCTGTTTTAGCTCCTCTGCTAATTTCTCTAATGTAGCAATGATGAAGGTTTCTCTGTCTGCTGAACCCTGAGGTGAACACAAGCCCCAGCGCTCAGCACAAAGCCTCTGAACACACACACACACACACACAGCTATATTAGATTTGAGCACAATGCACTGGCGTGTTGATTCCCCGAGGGGCTTCAGGGCCGCTTAGCATTCGCCCCTCCGCGGCCTGGCCCCACAGCCGAGGGTGCCATTAATTTTACACGCTTGTGTGTGAACGGTGACCAATTTGTCTGTTTGTGCTGCCGATTAGTGGTGAAACCAGCCGTCACACAAGCTGTCCATGTTACCATCATATGGCTGAGGTAAATAAAGGCTGGATGATAATGAGATAACGAGATAATCAGCTTCATGTCTGAAAATGAAACAGAAAACGGACAAAAACTCAACAAGAAGAAGCAGATGATGTTTACATTCGGACAGAGGCAGGAGAGGAGAAGATATCTGACCTATTACTCTGAAGAGGATCAGCATGGCGCCACTGTCCTCTCCTTATCCACACACACACACACACACAAACACACACACACACAGAGTAAAAATCTGTATTTTAGCTGTGAAAGAAACCACAGTCAATGTCATCACTCTGTCAGAGAGTTTTGACCTCATTTAGTCTGCTTTTCCACTTAAAATCTTCCTGATACACAACAACAACACACCACACACACACACACACACACACACACACTGCATGTTTCCCTGGAGCCACAGCTAATATAATTACTGCTGCCTTCGTGTCCTTGATAAGAGACTGGGGTGAGTGTAGTTACATGCCTACAAAACACACACAGGGAAAAGAAGGAGGATGGGGGGGGCACATTTGGGAGAGAAACACACACACACACACACACACACATTGCAGAGGAGTGAAGTGTAGCCGGTCTAATCTCCTCTCTGGTTCCACAAACACAGTTTTGGGTGAGAAGCTCCAGAAACTGGCGGAGAGCTACAGTGCATTCTCTAATACAGAACCCACACACACACACACACACACACACACAGACACACACACCCACACACACACAGATGTGCACAGTGACTCACTCTGGGCTTGTCCAATGACATCATCATCTGAAGTCGCCTTGTTTATTCTTGACAGGAGATGGAGGCAGTGCAGAGGAAGACTGTGATACCGAGAGAAGAAAAAGAGGAAGAGTAGCAGCTTCTACAGACAGGGTTATGAAGAGGAATAGATTTCAGTAAGGCTGTGTGTGTGTGTGTGTGTGTGTAAGGATAGTGTGGAGGTTTTAGAGGGTTATGGAGGGTTAGCAAAGATGTTACATAGGGTTAGAGGGGGTTATAAGTGGTGATAGAGGGTTAGAGGAGTAGTTAGAGAGGGTTATATGGTGATATAGAGGGTTAGAGGAGTTTATAGAGGGTTATATGGTGATATAGAGGGTTAGAGGAGTTTATAGAGGGTTATATGGTGATATAGAGGGTTAGAGGAGTTTATAGAGGGTTATATGGTGTTATAGAGGGTTAGAGGAGTAGTTAGAGAGGGTTATATGGTGATATAGAGGGTTAGATGAGTTTATAGAGGGTTATATGGGGTTATAGAGGGTTAGAGGAGTTTATAGAGGGTTATATGGTGATATAGAGGGTTAGAGGAGTTTATAGAGGGTTATATGGGGTTATAGAGGGTTAGAGGAGTTTATAGAGGGTTATATGGTGATATAGAGGGTTAGAGGAGTTTATAGAGGGTTATATGGGGTTATAGAGGGTTAGAGGAGTTTATAGAGGGTTATATGGTGATATAGAGGGTTAGAGGAGTTTATAGAGGGTTATATGGTGTTATAGAGGGTTAGAGGAGTAGTTAGAGAGGGTTATATGGTGTTATAGAGGGTTAGAGGAGTTTATAGAGGGTTATATGGGGTTATAGAGGGTTAGAGGGTGTTATAAGTGGTTATAGAGGGTTATATGTGGTTATAGAGGGTTAGAGGGTGTTATAGAGGGTTATATGTGGTTATAGAGGGTTAGAGGGTGTTATAGAGGGTTAGAGGAGTTTATAGAGGGTTATATGGTGATATAGAGGGTTAGAGGAGTTTATAGAGGGTTATATGGTGTTATAGAGGGTTAGAGGAGTTTATAGAGGGTTATATGGGGTTATAGAGGGTTAGAGGGTGTTATAAGTGGTTATAGAGGGTTATATGTGGTTATAGAGGGTTAGAGGGTGTTATAGAGGGTTATATGTGGTTATAGAGGGTTAGAGGGTGTTATAGAGGGTTAGAGGAGTTTATAGAGGGTTATATGGTGATATAGAGGGTTAGAGGAGTTTATAGAGGGTTATATGGTGTTATAGAGGGTTAGAGGAGTAGTTAGAGAGGGTTATATGGTGATATAGAGGGTTAGAGGAGTTTATAGAGGGTTATATGGGGTTATAGAGGGTTAGAGGGTGTTATAAGTGGTTATAGAGGGTTATATGTGGTTATAGAGGGTTAGAGGGTGTTATAGAGGGTTATATGGGGTTAGACAGGGTTTACAAGTGGTTATAGAGGGTTAGAGGAGTAGTTATAGAGGGTTATAAGTGGTTATAGAGCAGTTGTTTCCTCTGTTCAGACTGGGTTGTTGATGTGACTGTAGTGAGATCCACTGCACAGCCATCTCACAGATCATGTTGTTTTCCTTTGAAATGATGTGATATAAGTGATTATAACCAGTCATAACTTGTAAACAGCAGCAGCGTTAGGAGCCTCTGAGCGACTCGGAGCTGACTGTTTGCAGTTTATTCAGTTCTGAGAAGATTTCCAGAAAGTCAAGAAGAAAAAAGTTGAGCAATTGTTAGTTCCTTGGGGTATTGACACAGTGCACATTCCCTTCCTAAACCAAACAACACACACACACACACACACACACACACATAGCAAGATCTTTTCCATTCACTGGAGGAAATCAGATGTCATTTATTGCCGTATTGTTGTAGAGTTGAGTTGCTCCTTCAACTCACAGCTTCACCACCTGTTTATTTATAAAGCAGGAAAATCTGTTGATGTGTGTGTGTGTGTGTGTGTTGTATCTGCAGTGTGAAGCAGTAATGATTTTAACCCATAAATTGAGTCTCAGTACAGTGAGCACACACACACACACACACACACACACACACACACGTCACTGACCGACTCGAGTGTCGACAGCAGCGGCTTTTGTGAGTGCTCAGACTCTGGACTCTGCTCCTTTACAGGGCTTTAGCTGTCACTTTCTCCTCA
>NC_080732.1:20376849-20381849 GCF_019097595.1 Hemibagrus wyckioides | reverse complement strand
CACACATACACACTACCACACACACATTCACACACACATACACACTACCACACACACATACACTCACACTCACTCACACACACATACACTCACACACACATACACACTACCACACACACATTCACACACACATACACACTACCACACACACATACACTCACACTCACTCACACACACATACACACTACCACACACACATTCACACACACATACACACTACCACACACACATACACTCACACTCACTCACACACACATACACACTACCACACACACATTCACACACACATACACACTACCACACACACATACACTCACACTCACTCACACACACATACACACTACCACACACACATTCACACACACATACACACTACCACACACACATACACACATACACTCACACACACATACACACTACCACACACACATTCACACATACATACACACTACCACACACACATACACACACTCACAAAAACACATATACACACTAACACACACATACACATGCACACTACCACACACACATACACTCACACTCACACACACATACACACTACCACACACACATACACTCACTCTCACACACACATACACACTACCACACACACATACACTCACACTCACACACACATACACACTACCACACACACATACACTCACTCTCACACACACATACACACTACCACACACACATACACTCACTCTCACACACACATACACACTACCACACACACATTCACACATACATACACACTACCACACACACATACACACACTCACAAAAACACATATACACACTAACACACACATACACATGCACACTACCACACACACATACACTCACACTCACACACACATACACACTACCACACACACATACACTCACTCTCACACACACATACACACTACCACACACACATACACTCACTCTCACACACACATACACACTACCACACACACATACACTCACTCTCACACACACATACACACTACCACACACACATTCACACATACATACACACTACCACACACACATACACACTCAAACACATGCACACTACTACACACACATATACTCACACACACATACACACTACCACACACACATTCACACATACATACACACTACCACACACACATACACACACTCACAAAAACACATATACACACTAACACACACATACACATGCACACTACCACACACACATACACTCACACACACATACACACTACCACACACACATACACTCACTCTCACACACACATACACACTACCACACACACATACACTCACTCTCACACACACATACACACTACCACACACACACACACTCACTCTCACACACACATACACACTACCACACACACATACACTCACTCTCACACACACATACACACTACCACACACACATACACTCACTCTCACACACACATACACACTACCACACACACATACACACTCAAACACATGCACACTACTACACACACATACACTCACACTCACACACACATACACACTACCACACACACATACACTCACTCTCACACACACATACACACTACCACACACACATACACACACACACACACATACACACTACCACACACACATACACTCACTCTCACACACACATACACACTACCACACACACCTACACACACTCACACAAACACATACACACTACCACACACACATACACACTACCACACACACTCACACACACACATAAACACACACACACATACACACTACCACACACACTCACACACACACATAAACACACTCACACATACACACTACCACACACACATACACACTACCACACACACTACCACACACACATACACACACTCACACAAACACATACACAGACTCACACACACATACACAACTACCACACACATAAACACACTCACACACACACACACTCTCACACACACACACACACATACACACTACCACACACACATTCACACACATACACACTCTCACACACACACACACACACACACACACACTCACACACACACACATAAACACACTCACACACACACATACACACTATAACACACAGTGACACACATTCCAGCACACACTGAGTTGAAGGAGGATTCCACGTTGTGGTACGAGTGCAGTGTTTACACGGCTCTAAAGCCTGTGTGTATTTATTACTAACAGCTCAATCCCAGGTACTTAAGCTCTATCAGCGGAGGAGAAAACGCAGAACCATGGCTCTATTCAGCTCTAATCCTCACACTCCCCATCACCTATTTGTGTGTGTGTGTGTGTGTGTGTGTGAGAGAGAGAGAGAGACAGAGAGAGAGAGTGGTGCTTCCTCCTGACCTCATGGATAATATAACCCACAGTTTTATCATTAAACCTGTTTGAGTGTTAAAGGGTTCACTCATCCCAGCTCAGCATCACGCTCTGAAGCTCTCTGAGGCTCAGTCTTTCCTCTCTGAAGGTCAGGGACTGAATTCCAGACAACCAATCAGATTACAGGATACTCTGTCCAGCAGCTTGTAGCTAGAAACATGGGTATGAGATACGTAAGGCAAAGCAGGAACAACAACTGATGAGATGATTCAGAATTTTCCCATAGAGAGAGAGAGGAACAGAGAGAGAGATGGAGGGGGGGGGGCAGAGAGAGGGAGAGGATGGATTAAGATAAGCGAGGCTGGATTAAGTTGTCTTGAGTCTGTCTGAGGGCCTCCACACTGAGTGACAGCTGCTGAAGTGTTTATCATCACCATTCTCTCTCTGACTCTGAGCAGACACGCACACATGCACACATGCACACACACACACACACACACTCAGTGGCTGTACAAGGATAAAAGTGGCACCACTGAGGTGTGTGATGAGGTAGACGACAGGAGCCCTGTGTGAACCAAGAGATACAGGGAGTTATTCCTGTCTTTTCCCAAATGCACACACACACACACACAAGGATTATGAATAGTCCATTTGACAAGTGTGTCTACTGTCACCCTAAGACGACTAACATACATGTGCACACACACACACATACACACACTTGAGATTTGTACTTTTTGTGTAAGTAGTGTAGAGGGTGGAGCTATCACATGGACACACCCCCACGTTCTAAAACAGGGCTCAGGGTCGTGACCCAGATGTAAAGTAACATAAACCAACATGCTGCTAGTAGCACATACTGCAGTTCCCACACTCACCACTAGGGGCAGTAATGTTGCCCTAGTAAGCAGGCTGCACCTCCACTACACAACATCTAGAAAAGTAAGAAATTCTATAGAACCCTGAATCCTCAAACCCCCGAACCCTTTAATCCCCTGAACTCTTAAATCCACCAAACGCTTTAACCCCCCAAACCCTCAAAATCCCCCGAACCCTCAAATCCCCCGAACCCTCAAACCCCTGAACCCTCAAACCCCCGAACCCTCAAATCTCCCGAACCCTCAAACCCCTGAACCCTCAAATCCCCCGAACCCTCAAACCCCTGAACCCTCAAACCCCTGAACCCTCAAATCCCCCGAACCCTCAAACCCCTGAACCCTCAAACCCCCGAACCCTCAAATCTCCCGAACCCTCAAATCTCCCGATCCCTCAAACCCCCGAACCCTCAAATCTCCCGAACCCTCAAACCCCTGAACCCTCAAATCCCCCGAACCCTCAAACCCCTGAACCCTCAAACCCCTGAACCCTCAAATCCCCCGAACCCTCAAACCCCTGAACCCTCAAACCCCCGAACCCTCAAATCTCCCGAACCCTCAAACCCCTGAACCCTCAAATCCCCCGAACCCTCAAACCCCTGAACCCTCAAACCCCCGAACCCTCAAATCCCCCGAACCCTCAAACCCCTGAACCCTCAAATCTCCAGAACCCTCAAACCCCTGAACCCTCAAATTCCCCGAACCCTCAAACCCCTGAACCCTCAAACCCCTGAACCCTCAAACCCCTGAACCCTCAAATCCCCCGAACCCTCAAACCCCTGAACCCTCAAATCTCCCGAACCCTCAAACCCCTGAACCCTCAAACCCCCGAACCCTCAAATCTCCCAAACCCTCAAACCCCTGAACCCTCAAATTCCCCGAACCCTCAAACCCCTGAACCCTCAAAACCCTGAACCCTCAAATCCCCCGAACCCTCAAACCCCTGAACCCTCAAACCCCCGAACCCTCAAATCTCCCGAACCCTCAAACCCCTGAACCCTCAAATTCCCCGAACCCTCAAACCCCTGAACCCTCAAACCCCCGAACCCTCAAATCCCCCGAACCCTCAAACCCCTGAACCCTCAAACCCCTGAACCCTCAAATTCCCCGAACCTTCAAACCCCTGAACCCTCAAACCCCTGAACCCTCAAACCCCTGAACCCTCAAATCCCCCGAACCCTCAAACCCCTGAACCCTCAAATCCCCCGAACCCTCAAACCCCTGAACCCTCAAATCCCCCGAACCCTCAAACCCCCGGACCCTCAAACCCCCGGACCCTCAAACCCCCGAACCCTCAAACCCCCAAACCCTCGAATCCCCCGAACCCTCAGACTCCTAAATCCTCAAACTCACGAACCCTCAAACCCCCGAACCCTCAAATCCCCCGAACCCTCAAATCCCCCAAAACCTCAAGTCCTCCAAATCCCCGAACCGCCACTATCTGAAACATCTGGAGCATGTGGAGAGAAGCAGATGAAGATGTGTTGAGTCAGTAGTTTAGCCCAGAGACTGCTGAGTTACACACACACACACACACACACAAAGGCCTTTTCTTCTCTCTGAGCTGAAATGCAGTGTGACGTGTGTTTTGTGTTTCTGAGGCTGCGGTATAGTAGAAAAGCAGAGCGGGAATGAGATAAGTGATGCTTCACTCTTTGGCCACTCTGTCGTCCAGCAAAATACACACACATACACACACACACACACACACACAAACATTGTCACCCATCAGGACTGGACCACCGCCGCCACTCCGCTGAAAGATCCATCGCTCAAGAAACAGCAGAAAGACAGAGAGAGGGA
>NC_080732.1:20331849-20351849 GCF_019097595.1 Hemibagrus wyckioides | reverse complement strand
CACTCACACACACACTCATACACTCACACACTCTCACTCACACTCATACACTCACACACACTCTCACTCACACACACTCTCACTCACACTCATACACTCACACACACTCACACACTCTCACTCACACTCATACACTCACACACAGACACACTCTCACTCTCACTCATACACACACACTCATACACTCACACTCATACACTCACACACACACTCATACACTCACACACTCTCACTCTCACTCACACTCATACACTCACACACACTCACACACTCTCACTCACACTCATACACTCACACACACTCTCACTCACACACTCTCACTCACACTCATACACACACACTCATACACTCACACTCATACTCATACACACACACTCTCACTCACACACACTCTCACTCACACACACACTCTCACTCACACTCTCACTCACACACTCTCACACACACACTCATACACTTACACACACTCACACACTCTCACACTCTCACATACTCACACTCTCACACTCATACACTTACACACACTCACACACTCTCACACTCTCACATACTCACACACTCACACACTCACACACACTCTCACTCACACTCATACACTCACACACACTCACACACTCTCACTCACACACACTCACACACTCTCACTCACACACACTCTCACTCACACTCATACACACACACACACTCATACACTCACACTCACTCACACTCACTCATACACCCACACTCTCTCACACTCACACACTCACTCACACTCATACACCCACACTCTCTCACACTCATACACCCACACTCACTCACACTCACTCTCACACACTCTCTCTCACACTCATACACCCACACTCTCTCACACTCACTCACACTCACTCACACTCACTCATACACCCACACTCTCTCACACTCATACACCCACACTCACTCACTCACACTCATACACCCACACTCACTCACTCACACTCATACACTCACACACACTCTCACTCATACTCTCACACACTCTCACTCACACTCATACACACACACACACTCTCACTCACACTCATACTCTCACACACTCTCACTCACACTCATACTCTCACACACTCTCACTCACACTCTCACTCACACTCATACTCTCACACACTCTCACTCACACTCATACTCTCACACACTCTCACTCACACTCTCACTCACACACACTCACACTCATACACTCACACACTCTCACTCACACTCATACACACACACACACACTCATACACCCACACTCACTCACTCACACTCATACACCCACACTCACTCACACTCATACACCCACACTCACTCACACTCATACACCCACACTCACTCACACTCATACACCCACACTCACTCACTCACACTCATACACCCACACTCACTCACACTCTCTCACACTCATACACCCACACTCACTCACACACACACACTCTCACACTCATACACCCACACTCTCTCACACACACACTCACACACTCACACACTCTCACACTCATACACCCACACTCACTCACACTCACACACACACACTCTCACACTCATACACTCACACACACTCACACACTCTCACTCACACTCATACACTCACACACACACACACTCTCACTCTCACTCATACACACACACTCATACACTCACACTCATACACTCACACACACACTCATACACTCACACACTCTCACTCTCACTCACACTCATACACTCACACACACTCACACACTCTCACTCACACTCATACACTCACACACACTCTCACTCACACACTCTCACTCACACTCATACACACACACTCATACACTCACACTCATACACTCACTCACACTCATACACACACACTCTCACTCACACACACTCTCACTCACACACACACTCTCACTCACACTCTCACTCACACACTCTCACACACACACTCATACACTTACACACACTCACACACTCTCACACTCTCACATACTCACACTCTCACACTCATACACTTACACACACTCACACACTCTCACACTCTCACATACTCACACACTCTCACTCACACACACTCTCACACACACTCACACACTCACACACACTCTCACTCACACTCATACACTCACACACACTCACACACTCTCACTCACACACACTCACACACTCTCACTCACACTCATACACTCACTCACACTCTCACTCACACACACTCTCACTCACACTCATACACTCACACACACTCACACACTCTCACTCACACTCATACACTCACACACACACACACTCTCACTCTCACTCATACACACACACTCATACACTCACACTCATACACTCACACACACACTCATACACTCACACACTCTCACTCACTCACTCACACTCATACACTCACACACACTCACACACTCTCACTCACACTCATACACTCACACACACTCTCACTCACACACTCTCACTCACACTCATACACACACACTCATACACTCACACTCATACTCACTCACTCACACTCATACACACTCACACTCTCACTCACACACACTCTCACTCACACACACACTCTCACTCACACTCTCACTCACACACTCTCACACACACACTCATACACTTACACACACTCACACACTCTCACACTCTCACATACTCACATACTCACACTCTCACACTTACACACACTCACACACTCTCACACTCTCACATACTCACACACTCTCACTCACACACACTCTCACACACACTCACACACTCACACACACTCTCACTCACACTCATACACTCACACACACTCACACACTCTCACTCACACACACTCACACACTCTCACTCACACACACTCTCACTCACACTCATACACACACACACACTCATACACTCACTCTCACTCACTCTCACTCACTCACACACACTCACACACTCACACACACTCTCACTCACACTCATACACTCACACACACTCACACACTCTCACTCACACACACTCACACACTCTCACTCACACACACTCTCACTCACACTCATACACACACACACACTCATACACTCACACACACTCACTCACACTCATACACTCACACACACTCTCACTCACACACACTCTCACTCACACTCATACACTCACACACACTCACTCACACTCATACACTCACACACACTCTCACTCATACTCTCACACACTCTCACTCACACTCATACTCTCACACACTCTCACTCACACTCATACTCTCACACACTCTCACTCACACTCTCACTCACACACACTCACACTCATACACTCACACACTCTCACTCACACTCATACACACACACACACACACTCATACACTCACACACTCTCACTCACTCTCACTCACTCATACACACACACACACTCTCACTCACTCATACTCTCACACACTCTCACACACACTCTCACTCACACTCTCACTCACACACACTCTCACTCACACTCATACACTCACACACTCATACACTCACACACACTCACTCACACTCATACACTCACACACACTCTCACTCACACTCATACTCTCACACACTCTCACTCACACTCATACTCTCACACACTCTCACTCACACTCATACACTCACACACACTCATACACTCACACACACTCTCACTCACACACACTCTCACTCACACTCATACTCTCACACACTCTCACTCACACACTCACACAATCTCACACTCTCTCACTCACACTTATACACTCCCACACTCATACACTCACACAAACTCACACTCTCTCACACTCTCACATACTCACACACACTCTCACACAATCTCACACTCTCACTCACACTTATAAACTCATACACGCTCTCACACTCACACACTTACACACTCTCTCACACACACACTCACACTCACACACTTACACACTCTCTCACACACACACTCACTCTCACACACTTACACACTCTGTCACACACACACTCACTCTCACACACTTAGACATTCTCTCTCACACACACACTCACTCTCACACACTCACACAAACTCACACACACTCTCTCACTCTCTCACATACACACACACTCACACAATCTCAGACACTCTCTCACACTCTCTCACACTCTCTCACACACTCTCTCACACTCTCTCACACACTCTCACTCAGACTTATACACTCCCACACTCATACACTTACACACACTCTCACACTCATACACTCACACACACACTTACACAATCTCTCTCACACACACACACACACACTCACTCTCACACACTCATACACTCACACACATTCATACACTCACACAAACTCACACACACTCTCACATACTCACACACACACTCACACACTCTCACTCACACTTATACACTCACACACTCATATACTCACACAAACTCACACACACTCTCACACACTCTCTCACACTCTCACATACTCACACACTCTCACTCACACTTATACACTCACACACACTCATACACTTACACACACTCTCACACACACACTTACACACTCTCTCACACACACACTCACTCACACACTCTCTCACACACTTACACATTCTCTCACACACACACACACACTCACTCTCACACACACACACACACTCTCACACTCACACTTACACACATTCTCACACTCACACAATCTCACACACTCACACATTCCACACTCATACACTCACACACACTCTCACACACTTACACAATCTCTCACACACACACACACTCATTCTTACACACACACACTCACATTCTCTCTCACACACACATACACTCTCACACACATTTCCAGTGTAATAGTATAATCAGTGTAATAAAGTGTAGCAGTAGAGTAGCTGTAATCCCGGACACTGGGTGGAGTTACACACACTTTTAATAAACAGAATTTTAATCTTGTAATAAATGGAATTAAAATAAAACTTTTAGTACAGAATTTAAAGTGAAATACAGTATTAAATAACAACAAACACACTGTGGGATCAGATTAAACAGACTGACAAATAATAAAAATAAAAATAAATAAAATAAAATTGAACAGATTGTTGAGTTTATAGCGCACTACAGTGTGTGATGCGGTCAGTAAAACAGATCCATTAACACTTTCTTTATCTTATCAGTGAAATGGTGTGTGTGTGTTTTCCTCTTCAGTGCTCCTCTAATCCGTTATAAATGGAAAAGCCGCGCGCGCGCAGGTGACGCGGGTGAGATGGGGTCAGCTGCGCGTGCGCTTCCACAGGTGAGGGTGTGTCCTGCTGCAGTGTCCTGGAGATCCCCCAACGTGTGAATGATATTGGGGAGAGGAGTGAGGCGAAGTGGGAAAGCTTTTAGCACATTATCCGCTGCCAATTGCTCCGTAATCTAATCTCAGGCCACCCCGAGCTCCTGAAGATCTCTCTGCAGCTCAGTCTGGCCTAATGGGTTTAACGCGCTTAGAAGACCTGCACCATCACACACACACACACTGACTTTGACCACCTAAAGGTGATTTATCAACCTGCAAATATACACCACTCAGTGCTCTTGATTCATACACAAACATATACGGACACTGAGAGCGCATGCGCAAAAAAACAACACCGCAGACTTCTTAATGAAGTCTAATATAAATAAAAGAAAAGTAGATAAAGATTAATTTAAAATGAGGATGATAATGATGATGATGATAATGAAAGATTTTTTAAGAAATGATGATGTTATAAGAGCAATACTACTACTAATAATAATAATGTTTAAAAATGATTTTTATTTACAGTGTAAATATTAATTATAATTATATTCATTTTCATTCTTAAATCAGGAGAAAATACTGTTTAATATTATTATTAGAACAGTCCTGCTCATATTTAACAAAAAAAAAAAACATATTTACTATTTATGTTTAATCTGATCAATAAACTGGATTTGGAAAAATAGAGACACTGTAAAATACGCACTGTAGCTTATTATTATTATTATTATTATTATTATTATTATTATTATTATGTATTCCGTGTATATTATGAATTTAACGCGTAACGAAGATCCAATCATTTTTATGTATTAAAAATACTGCGACATTCAGTATTGCGGCTTTGTAGCTCTAATAAAATTCAACTCTAGCCTTTACAAACCTCACAGGATTTAAGAGTGTATTATAAAATGATTAAACAGGTTTAATATAGAATTCATGTATTATTATTTTTATTATTTTATTATGTGATCAAGTGTACTTAATATGTAAAATATTGAGCCACTTAATATAATAATAATAATAATAATAATAATAATAATAATAATAATAGTGAGGTGTAGACAGGTTATGAAGTGTTAAAACTCGGAGGATGTTTGTGTCGCGTTCTTGACTGTTTTTTTCTCAGTTGATGCAGAAGGACCGAAAAATGTGGGCGGTGTCGTGAGAGCCGTGACGTAGGCCCCGTGCAGCTCGTGGATTGGTCAGGGTGATTTGTGAAGTTAAGGAGACAGAGTGAAAGTACAGGGTCAGTTTGATGAACAGAGACAGAGAGAAGAGTAAAAATAAAGTCTGGAGAAAATGACGCGCAGCCGCAAATAACCGACATTTACAGCGCAAAGAGCCGAGACCTGAGCTTACACACACACACACACAGGAAAACATCTAACACATTCTCACACCCAGCAGTTGATTTTTGGTTTTGTTTTTGGGGTTTATTGGTTTTGTTTTTTTGGAAATTGGGAAGAAGTCAGTCCGACTTTTTGCGCTTTATTTCTCCGATTTTCTTTTCTGGAGATTGAGACTGTTTTTGGTTTATTTTTCTACCTTTCATTTGGTTGATTATAATTTTGTGAACCTGGTGTTATTCCGCGGTGGTATGATGGAGTTCAGCCCGTGTCCGAAGCCGCAGCTTTCCTCAAGAGCCAACGCTTTCTCCATCGCGGCCCTCATCTCCAGCAGCTCTGCTAAAGACAAGGAGAGCGAGGAGAACACCATCAAACCTCTGGGTAAGAGCCTGAAGCTCCAATACAATCATCTTCCTTTCATTAGGATTTTAGAGTACATCTTTAAACCTAGTAATCTTTAGAGGTCAGTGACTTTCAGTAAATTATTTGTAAAGATGACCACACTAAAGTTTCTGCAGTGACAGTGTGGTGTCTTTATTTCTGAATCTCTGCTTTAATTACACTTTATTCTCCATCAAAACTATTCACACAAAGCCCACGCGCAGGAAACACACCTGATTCTGATCTTCAGTGGTGAACTCAAACCTCACTTCACTTTAGATTAAATTCATAACAATAAAATCCCTTTAATAAAGCTGTAGACAATATGAAAATAATGAGTAGATTTTATTTGTCCGCTGTACAGACACGGGTTCGGGCTCGGGTTCGTTTTAGACAGACCGCAGAACAGGTTCTAGAACCAGAGCGAAGAAAACCCGGATTTGGTTCCCTTCAAAAAAAATTTAAATATTTTTTTTTCTTGCGAACTAAATAAATATTTCTCACTTAAATATTTACAGCGTGTAGAATTTTATCCTCAGTGAAATTATTCTAAAAAAAATATGCCTGATCCAAAATTGTTCTTCATATTATCACCGCCAGGAACCATCACCAGGAACCTTTTCTGACTCCTGACTCCAGTGAGAAAGAAAATCATGTTTTTAAAAAGAATCTGAATGATTATTTTATAAATCATTGTGATGATGATGATAAAACTCTAAATCAGTGTGATGAGTTGGAGCTGATGTCAAGCTGCTTTCAGGACGATGTATGATCAAATCCGACAAAAAATAAAATCAAACTCTTAGAGACGGATTTATATCCACAGAGAGAAGAAGTGTGTGTGTGTGTGTGTGTGTGTGTGTGTGTGTGTGTGTGTGTGGTAGCGGAAAATAAATGAATCACATCTTTTTTCTCGCATGAGGCTCCAGCTTGTGGGTTTTATCTTCTAAATGCAGGATGTGAAATACCCAATAAAATCTACATATATAAAAATAAATATAGAGTTTAATTCAGACTGAAACAGACTCTAATGATCCTGATGGAAACTTCTCCTAGGTGAGTTAAAACCCCGCGCTGTTTGGGATGAGATTTTATTTCCAATTCATATTTCAGGGAAAAGCTGGATGTCGGCATGTTAAAATGTATAAAATGATGAAAATAGATAAATAATTATAAAAATGTAACAATAAAATCAAGTAGAGTTTGCTTTATTATAACTGCTAGTCATAATAATAATAATAATAATAATAATAATAATAATAATAATAATAATAATAATAATAGCCTTGTTATGTTGCTATTTATTTGACAATAAATTATTTGAGCCTTACATGACGAGTAACTGTATCAGATGTTTGTTAATTTAACATACAGATAATAATTAAAAATACTTCATAAATAATGAAAGCTGGAGTGAAGATGAGTGCGGTAAATATTCTGCAGGTAAAAAGCTTCTGCTGATTTTATTTGACATCGAACTGATTTGTTTGTTTGTTTGTTTTTAAACAATCCTATAAAAGTCGCCTTTGAAGAGACGCGTTCGAGTTGATTTTAACTCATTAAATATAAGATCATTCAGAGAAAAGTGGAATTAATGTTAGAATAATGAGCATCTTAATGTCACGTGACGCAACAGAACTCAAAAGAAAATGATAATAAAAGAGAATGATGGGCAATTCTACACAAAACAAACTCTGTTTCATTTAAAGTTGATAATGTTCACTTTTTATGTTGATTTGTGTGTTTATGTTTTTCTGAAAAAAATTCTCACTCGTTTAAAAAGTATGTAATAATGAAATAATATAAATTAGTTTCAACCAATTAATTAGAATGTTTTTTATGTCTATAAAAGAGTCACCACAAACAACAACAACAACAACAACAACAATAATAATAAGAAGAAGAAGAAGAAGAAGAAGAAGAAGAATACATATGATACAGGCTACAGGCTATAATGGAAACAAAAATATAAATCGAAGTGAATAAAATCATTTGGATCTTCTGTACGTGGATTAAATGTGAGAGATAAATAACACAAAAAGAGAAACCCTTCAAATAAAACGAAATTATTTTGTTAAAAATAAAAAAAAATAAAAATATTACAAATCTTTAAAAAGTGTGGGTGAATTCTTGTTAGGAGATACAGTATCTATATTATAAATATTTTTTTAGCTTCAAATTAAATAATAATATTAAGAAGAAGAAGAAGAAGAAAAAGAAGAAGAATACCCTGAAGGCGGTGATGTCAGATACACTCTATTATTTTATATAGATTGTGTTTAGCTTCCGGTAGGACTCGAGCTCTGGAAATAAAAATAAAACACACATTTGTAGATTTATTCAGAGAACCTTCAAGGATTCTAGAGTTCTTCTGGCTTGTAGAGTGCAATCACATTAAATATTATTTTTATTATTATTATTATTATTATTATTATTAGTGGTTGTGGCATTTATAATATGCTCGTGCGTGTCTGATTATCTGATTATTAAAAAGTTTGTCGCTTTGATTAGGTTTGAATTAAGATTTAATGATTAAAACGTTGTTTTTGTTTGCGCGTGATCTGTATTTAATCTTTATTTGATTATTTGTGTTCCGTGTTTATCTGTGATTATTTATCCGCGGATGTTGTGTAATTGTCGGCTTTGCTTCTGGAGCTATTTTACGTGTGATGTTTTTGGTTCTGCCTCCAGAGCAGTTCGTGGAGAAGTCTCGGTGTGTGGACCGCGGCGCTGCGGGTGGAGGTGCGGGTGGAGGTGTGGAGGCGGAGGCGGAGGTGGAGGTGAGCACGGAGCCGCTGATCCCCTGCAGTCCCGCGGTACCGAGTGAACACATGGCCAACATCAGCTGCAGCCTCGAGACCAAAGACCTGTGGGACAAATTCCACGAGCTCGGGACCGAGATGATCATCACCAAGTCGGGCAGGTGTGACGTCACACATGATACACGTTTAAGGGTCATAATCTTAGTTGAATATAAAGGGACGTGAATAAACACCGCGCGCGCAGATTTAATACTGTCGGGGTTTAGAATCGGTTCTGATTCGGTTAAAAGCTAATTCACATCAATGTTCAATAAATATCACACAATAAACACCGCGCTTCCTGTTTACACTACACTGATTTCATAAAAAAAAAAAAAAAAAGATGAATTTTGGTAAAACCATCTACGTCTAATAAAGTGTGTGTTTTTTCACTGTATTCTTTAAAAATAGGTTTTATAGATTTTAATAGTAATGCATGGTATCTGTAAATATATCAATATAATTATAAATATAATTCTAATTTATTTAAAATTCTAAATATATAAATAGATAAATAGTGAATACTCTCTCTCTCAGTGAGATGAATATTAAAGCTGAAAAATGTTTCATCTGTTCTTTCTGTTCCTGTTCCTTCTTTCTGTTTCTTTGTAGTGTTCCTGCTCTCTCAGTGTTCTCACACATTTTAAAGTAAAATAGATTTTATAATGTGTGTGTGTGTGTGTGTGTGTGTGTGTGTGTGTGTGTGTAGGAGGATGTTTCCCACTATCCGTGTCTCGTTCTCGGGAGTGGACCCGGACTCTAAGTACATCGTGCTGATGGACATCGTTCCTGTGGACAATAAGAGATATCGCTACGCGTATCACCGGTCCTCATGGCTGGTGGCCGGTAAAGCCGATCCTCCGTTACCTGCCAGGTGAGACGAGGCTGTATATCACTACTGATGGCTTACATATATTGCCTTAAAGACATGCCCATATTCGGCCTTGAAGACACGCCCACTCTGCCTGCTCTAATACACACTATTTAAAGTGGTGTGAGTGTTAGTGTTAGTGTGTGTTTGAGTGTTAGTGTGTGTTAGTGTGTGTTTGAGTGTTAGTGTGTGTTAGTGTGTGTTAGAGTGTTAGTGTGTGTTAGAGTGTTTTAGAGTGTTAGTGTGTGTTAGTGTGTGTTAGTGTGTTAGTGTGTGTTAGAGTGTTAGTGTGTGTTAGAGTGTTTTAGAGTGTTAGTGTGTGTTAGTGTGTGTTAGTGTGTTAGTGTGTGTTAGAGTGTTAGTGTGTGTTAGAGTGTTAGTGTGTGTTAGAGTGTTTTAGAGTGTTAGTGTGTGTTAGTGTGTGTTAGTGTGTTAGTGTGTGTTAGAGTGTTAGTGTGTGTTAGAGTGTTTTAGAGTGTTAGTGTGTGTTAGAGTGTTAGTGTGTTAGTGTGTGTTAGTGTGTGTTAGTGTGTGTTAGAGTGTTAGTGTGTGTTAGAGTGTTTTAGAGTGTTAGTGTGTGTTAGTGTGTGTTAGTGTGTTAGTGTGTGTTAGAGTGTTAGTGTGTGTTAGAGTGTTAGTGTGTGTTAGTGTGTGTTAGAGTGTGTTAGAGTGTTAGTGTGTGTTAGAGTGTTAGTGTGTGTTAGAGTGTTTTAGAGTGTTAGTGTGTGTTAGAGTGTGTTAGAGTGTTAGTGTGTGTTAGAGTGTTAGTGTGTGTTAGAGTGTTTTAGAGTGTTAGTGTGTGTTAGAGTGTTTTAGAGTGTTAGTGTGTGTTAGAGTGTTTTAGTGTGTGTTAGAGTGTTTTAGAGTGTGTTAGTGTGTGTTAGAGTGTTTTAGAGTGTTAGTGTGTGTTAGAGTGTTTTAGTGTGTGTTAGAGTGTTTTAGAGTGTGTTAGTGTGTGTTAGAGTGTGTTAGAGTGTTTTAGTGTGTGTTAGAGTGTGTTAGAGTGTTTTAGTGTGTTAGAGTGTGTTAGTGTGTGTTAGAGTGTGTTAGAGTGTTTTAGTGTGTTTTAGAGTGTGTTAGTGTGTGTTAGAGTGTTAGTGTGTGTTAGAGTGTTTTAGTGTGTTTTAGAGTGTGTTAGTGTGTGTTAGAGTGTTAGTGTGTTTTAGAGTGTGTTAGTGTGTGTTAGAGTGTTAGTGTGTGTTAGAGTGTTTTAGAGTGTTAGTGTGTGTTAGAGTGTGTTAGAGTGTTTTAGTGTGTTTTAGAGTGTTAGTGTGTGTTAGAGTGTTTTAGAGTGTTAGTGTGTGTTAGAGTGTGTTAGTGTGTGTTAGAGTGTGTTAGAGTGTTTTAGTGTGTGTTAGAGTGTTTTAGAGTGTTAGTGTGTGTTAGAGTGTGTTAGTGTGTGTTAGAGTGTGTTAGAGTGTTTTAGAGTGTTAGTGTGTGTTAGAGTGTGTTAGTGTGTGTTAGAGTGTGTTAGTGTGTGTTAGAGTGTTTTAGAGTGTTAGTGTGTGTTAGAGTGTTTTAGTGTGTGTTAGAGTGTTTTAGTGTGTTAGAGTGTTTTAGAGTGTTAGTGTGTGTTAGAGTGTTTTAGAGTGTTAGTGTGTGTTAGAGTGTTTTAGAGTGTTAGTGTGTTAGTGTGTGTTAGAGTGTTTTAGTGTGTTAGTGTGTGTTAGAGTGTTAGTGTGTGTTAGAGTGTTAGTGTGTGTTAGAGTCTTTTAGAGTGTTAGTGTGTGTTCGAGTGTTTTAGTGTGTTAGTGTGTGTTAGAGTGTTAGTGTGTGTTAGAGTGTTAGTGTGTGTTAGTGTGTGTTAGAGTGTTAGTGTGTGTTAGAGTGTTAGTGTGTGTTAGTGTGTTAGTGTGTGTTAGAGTCTTTTAGAGTGTTAGTGTGTTAGTGTGTTAGAGTGTTTTAGTGTGTTAGTGTGTGTTAGAGTGTTAGTGTGTGTTAGAGTGTTTTAGAGTGTTAGTGTGTTAGAGTGTTTTAGAGTGTTAGTGTGTGTTAGAGTGTTAGTGTGTGTTAGAGTGTTAGTGTGTGTTAGAGTCTTTTAGAGTGTTAGTGTGTGTTCGAGTGTTTTAGTGTGTTAGTGTGTTAGAGTGTTTTAGAGTGTTAGTGTGTGTTAGAGTGTTAGTGTGTGTTAGAGTGTTTTAGAGTGTTAGTGTGTTAGAGTGTTTTAGAGTGTTAGTGTGTCTTAGAGTGTTTTAGAGTGTTAGTGTGTTAGTGTGTGTTAGAGTGTTAGTGTGTGTTAGAGTGTTAGTGTGTGTTAGAGTGTTAGTGTGTGTTAGAGTGTTAGTGTGTTAGAGTGTTTTAGAGTGTTAGTGTGTGTTAGAGTGTTAGTGTGTGTTAGAGTGTTAGTGTGTGTTAGAGTGTTAGTGTGTTAGAGTGTTTTAGAGTGTTAGTGTGTGTTAGAGTGTTAGTGTGTGTTAGAGTGTGTTAGAGTGTTTTAGAGTGTTAGTGTGTTAGTGTGTGTTAGAGTGTTTTAGAGTTTTTTAGTGTGTGTTAGAGTGTTTTAGAGTGTTAGTGTGTATTAGAGTCTTTTAGAGTGTTAGTGTGTGTTAGAGTGTTAGTGTGTGTTAGAGTGTTAGTGTGTGTTAGAGTGTTAGTGTGTGTTAGAGTGTTTTAGAGTGTTAGTGTGTGTTAGAGTGTTAGTGTGTGTTAGAGTGTTAGTGTGTGTTAGAGTGTGTTAGAGTGTTTTAGAGTGTTAGTGTGTTAGTGTGTGTTAGAGTGTTTTAGAGTGTTAGTGTGTTAGTGTGTGTTAGAGTGTTAGTGTGTGTTCGAGTCTTTTAGAGTGTTAGTGTGTGTTCGAGTGTTTTAGTGTGTGTTAGAGTGTTAGTGTGTGTTAGAGTGTTAGTGTGTGTTAGTGTGTGTTAGAGTGTTTTAGAGTGTTTTAGTGTGTGTTAGAGTGTGTTAGAGTGTTTTAGTGTGTGTTAGAGTGTTTTAGAGTGTTAGTGTGTGTTAGAGTGTTTTAGAGTGTTAGTGTGTGTTAGTGTGTTAGTGTGTGTTAGAGTGTTAGTGTGTGTTAGAGTGTTAGTGTGTGTTAGAGTGTTAGTGTGTTAGTGTGTGTTAGTGTGTTAGTGTGTGTTAGAGTGTGTTAGTGTGTGTTAGAGTGTTAGTGTGTGTTAGAGTGTGTTAGAGTGTTTTAGTGTTAGTGTGTTAGTGTGTGTTAGAGTGTTTTAGAGTGTTAGTGTGTGTTAGAGTGTTTTAGAGTGTTAGTGTGTGTTAGAGTGTTAGTGTGTGTTAGAGTGTTTTAGAGTGTTAGTGTGTTAGTGTGTGTTACAGTGTTTTAGAGTGTTAGTGTGTGTTAGTGTGTGTTAGAGTGTTTGAGTGTTAGAGTGTTAGTGTGTGTTAGAGTGTTAGTGTGTTAGAGTGTTTTAGAGTGTTAGTGTGTGTTAGAGTGTTTTAGAGTGTTAGTGTGTGTTAGAGTGTTAGTGTGTGTTAGAGTGTTTTAGAGTGTTAGTGTGTGTTAGAGTGTTTTAGAGTGTTAGTGTGTTAGTGTGTGTTAGAGTGTTAGTGTGTGTTAGTGTTAGTGTGTGTTAGAGTGTTAGTGTGTTAGAGTGTTTTAGAGTGTTAGTGTGTGTTAGAGTGTTTTAGAGTGTTAGTGTGTGTTAGAGTGTTTTAGAGTGTTAGTGTGTTAGTGTGTTACAGTGTTTTAGAGTGTTAGTGTGTGTTAGTGTGTGTTAGAGTGTTAGAGTGTTTTAGAGTGTTAGTGTGTGTTAGTGTGTGTTAGTGTGTTAGAGTGTTTTAGAGTGTTAGTGTGTGTTAGAGTGTTTTAGAGTGTTAGTGTGTGTTAGAGTGTTTTAGAGTGTTAGTGTGTTAGTGTGTTACAGTGTTTTAGAGTGTTAGTGTGTGTTAGTGTGTGTTAGAGTGTTTGAGTGTTAGTGTGTTAGTGTGTGTTACAGTGTTTTAGAGTGTTAGTGTGTGTTAGTGTGTGTTAGAGTGTTTTAGAGTGTTAGTGTGTTAGTGTGTGTTAGAGTGTTTTAGTGTGTTAGTGTGTGTTAGAGTGTTAGTGTGTGTTAGAGTGTTAGTGTGTGTTAGAGTGTTAGTGTGTTAGAGTGTTTTAGAGTGTTAGTGTGTGTTAGAGTGTTAGTGTGTGTTAGAGTGTTAGTGTGTGTTAGAGTGTTAGAGTGTTTGAGTGTTAGTGTGTTAGTGTGTGTTAGAGTGTTTTAGAGTGTTAGTGTGTTAGTGTGTGTTAGAGTGTGTTAGAGTGTGTTAGAGTGTTAGTGTGTGTTAGTGTTTTAGAGTTTTTTAGTGTGTGTTAGAGTGTTTTAGAGTGTTAGTGTGTGTTAGAGTGTTTTAGAGTGTTAGTGTGTGTTAGAGTGTTTTAGAGTGTTAGTGTGTGTTAGAGTGTTTTAGAGTGTTAGTGTGTGTTAGAGTGTGTTAGTGTGTGTTAGAGTGTGTTAGAGTGTTTTAGTGTGTGTTAGAGTGTTTTAGAGTGTTAGTGTGTGTTAGAGTGTTTTAGAGTGTTAGTGTGTGTTAGAGTGTGTTAGAGTGTTAGTGTGTGTTAGAGTGTTTTAGAGTGTTAGTGTGTGTTAGAGTGTTTTAGAGTGTTAGTGTGTGTTAGAGTGTTTTAGAGTGTTAGTGTGTGTTAGAGTGTGTTAGAGTGTTAGTGTGTGTTAGAGTGTTTTAGAGTGTTAGTGTGTGTTAGAGTGTTTTAGAGTGTTAGTGTGTGTTAGAGTGTGTTAGAGTGTTAGTGTGTGTTAGAGTGTTTTAGAGTGTTAGTGTGTGTTAGAGTGTGTTAGAGTGTTAGTGTGTGTTAGAGTGTTTGAGTGTTAGTGTGTGTTAGTGTGTGTTAGAGTGTTAGTGTGTGTTAGAGTGTGTTAGAGTGTTAGTGTGTGTTAGTGTTAGTGTGTGTTAGAGTGTTAGTGTGTGTTAGTGTGTGTTAGTGTGTTAGTGTGTGTTAGAGTGTTAGTGTGTGTTAGTGTGTGTTAGAGTGTTAGTGTGTGTTAGTGTTAGTGTGTGTTAGAGTGTTAGTGTGTGTTAGTGTGTGTTAGTGTGTTAGTGTGTGTTAGAGTGTTAGTGTGTGTTAGTGTGTGTTAGAGTGTTAGTGTGTGTTAGAGTGTTAGTGTGTTAGTGTGTGTTAGTGTGTTAGTGTGTGTTAGAGTGTTTTAGAGTGTTAGTGTGTTAGTGTGTGTTAGAGTGTTAGTGTGCGTTAGTGTGTGTTAGAGTGTTAGTGTGTGTTAGAGTGTGTTAGAGTGTTAGTGTGTGTTAGAGTGTTTGAGTGTTAGTGTGTGTTAGTGTGTGTTAGAGTGTTAGTGTGTGTTAGTGTTAGTGTGTTAGTGTGTGTTAGTGTGTTAGTGTGTGTTAGAGTCTTTTAGAGTGTTTTAGTGTGTTAGTGTGTGTTAGAGTGTTAGTGTGTGTTAGTGTTAGTGTGTGTTAGAGTGTTAGTGTGTGTTAGTGTGTGTTAGTGTGTTAGTGTGTGTTAGAGTGTTAGTGTGTGTTAGTGTGTGTTAGAGTGTTAGTGTGTGTTAGAGTGTTAGTGTGTTAGTGTGTGTTAGTGTGTTAGTGTGTGTTAGAGTGTTTTAGAGTTTTTTAGTGTGTGTTAGAGTGTGTTAGTGTGTGTTAGAGTGTTTTAGAGTGTTAGTGTGTGTTAGAGTGTTTTAGAGTGTTAGTGTGTGTTAGAGTGTTAGTGTGTGTTAGAGTGTTTTAGAGTGTTAGTGTGTGTTAGAGTGTTTTAGTGTGTTAGAGTGTGTTAGAGTGTTAGTGTGTGTTAGAGTGTTTTAGAGTTTTTTAGTGTGTGTTAGAGTGTGTTAGAGTGTGTTAGTGTGTGTTAGAGTGTTTTAGAGTGTTAGTGTGTGTTAGAGTGTTTTAGAGTTTTTTAGTGTGTGTTAGTGTTTTAGAGTGTTAGTGTGTGTTAGAGTGTTTTAGAGTGTTAGTGTGTGTTAGAGTGTTTTAGAGTTTTTTAGTGTGTGTTAGAGTGTGTTAGTGTTAGTGTGTGTTAGAGTGTTTTAGAGTGTTAGTGTGTGTTAGAGTGTTTTAGAGTGTTAGTGTGTTAGTGTGTTACAGTGTTTTAGAGTGTTAGTGTGTGTTAGTGTGTGTTAGAGTGTTAGAGTGTTTTAGAGTGTTAGTGTGTGTTAGTGTGTGTTAGTGTGTTAGAGTGTTTTAGAGTGTTAGTGTGTGTTAGAGTGTTTTAGAGTGTTAGTGTGTGTTAGAGTGTTTTAGAGTGTTAGTGTGTGTTAGAGTGTTTTAGAGTGTTAGTGTGTGTTAGAGTGTGTTAGTGTTAGAGTTTTTTAGTGTGTGTTAGAGTGTGTTAGTGTTAGTGTGTGTTAGAGTGTTTTAGAGTTTTTTAGTGTGTGTTAGAGTGTGTTAGAGTGTTAGTGTGTGTTAGAGTGTTTTAGAGTGTTAGTGTGTGTTAGAGTGTTTTAGAGTGTTAGTGTGTGTTAGAGTGTTTTAGAGTTTTTTAGTGTGTGTTAGAGTGTGTTAGTGTTAGTGTGTGTTAGAGTGTTTTAGAGTGTTAGTGTGTGTTAGAGTGTTTTAGTGTGTTAGAGTGTGTTAGTGTGTTAGTGTGTGTTAGAGTGTTAGTGTGTGTTAGAGTGTTTTAGAGTGTTAGTGTGTGTTAGTGTTTTAGTGTGTTAGAGTGTTTTAGAGTGTTAGTGTGTGTTAGAGTGTTTTAGAGTGTTAGTGTGTGTTAGTGTTTTAGTGTGTTAGAGTGTTTTAGAGTGTTAGTGTGTGTTAGAGTGTTTTAGAGTGTTAGTGTGTGTTAGAGTGTTTTAGAGTGTTAGTGTGTGTTAGAGTGTTTTAGAGTGTTAGTGTGTGTTAGAGTGTGTTAGAGTGTTTTAGTGTGTGTTAGAGTGTTAGTGTGTGTTAGAGTGTTTTAGAGTGTTAGTGTGTGTTAGAGTGTTTTAGAGTGTTAGTGTGTGTTAGAGTGTTAGTGTGTGTTAGAGTGTTTTAGAGTGTTAGTGTGTGTTAGAGTGTTTTAGAGTGTTAGTGTGTGTTAGAGTGTTTTAGAGTGTTAGTGTGTGTTAGAGTGTTTTAGAGTGTTAGTGTGTGTTAGAGTGTTTTAGAGTGTTAGTGTGTGTTAGAGTGTTTTAGAGTGTTAGTGTGTGTTAGAGTGTGTTAGAGTGTTAGTGTGTGTTAGTGTTTTAGAGTGTTAGTGTGTGTTAGAGTGTTTTAGAGTGTTAGTGTGTGTTAGAGTGTTTTAGAGTGTTAGTGTGTGTTAGAGTGTGTTAGAGTGTTTTAGTGTGTTTTAGAGTGTGTTAGTGTGTTTTAGAGTGTGTTAGTGTGTGTTAGAGTGTTAGTGTGTGTTAGAGTGTGTTAGAGTGTTTTAGTGTGTTTTAGAGTGTTAGTGTGTGTTAGAGTGTTTTAGTGTGTGTTAGAGTGTGTTAGTGTGTGTTAGAGTGTGTTAGAGTGTTTTAGTGTGTTTTAGAGTGTGTTAGTGTGTGTTAGAGTGTTAGTGTGTGTTAGAGTGTGTTAGAGTGTTTTAGTGTGTTTTAGAGTGTGTTAGTGTGTGTTAGAGTGTTAGTGTGTGTTAGAGTGTTTTAGAGTGTTAGTGTGTGTTAGAGTGTTTTAGTGTGTGTTAGAGTGTTTTAGTGTGTTAGAGTGTTTTAGAGTGTTAGTGTGTGTTAGAGTGTTTTAGAGTGTTAGTGTGTGTTAGAGTGTTTTAGAGTGTTAGTGTGTGTTAGAGTGTGTTAGAGTGTTTTAGTGTGTGTTAGAGTGTTTTAGAGTGTTAGTGTGTGTTAGAATGTTTTAGAGTGTTAGTGTGTGTTAGAGTGTTAGTGTTAGTGTGTTAGTGTTAGTGTGTGTTAGAGTGTTAGTGTTAGTGTGTTAGTGTTAGTGTGTGTTAGAGTGTGTTAGTGTTAGTGTGTGTTAGAGTGTTAGTGTTAGTGTGTGTTAGAGTGTTAGTGTTAGTGTGTGTTAGTGTGTGTTAGTGTGTGTTAGAGTGTTAGTTTGTGTTAGAGTGTGTTAGAGTGTTAGTGTTAGTGTGTGTTAGAGTGTGTTAGTGTTAGTGTGTGTTAGAGTGTTAGTGTTAGTGTGTGTTAGAGTGTTAGTGTTAGTGTGTGTTAGAGTGTTAGTGTGTGTTAGTGTGTGTTAGAGTGTTAGTGTGTGTTAGTGTTAGTGTGTGTTAGTGTGTGTTAGTGTGTGTTAGTGTTAGTGTGTGTTAGTGTTAGTGTGTGTTAGTGTGTTAGTGTTAGTGTGTGTTAGAGTGTTAGTGTTAGTGTGTGTTAGTGTGTTAGTGTTAGTGTGTGTTAGTGTGTTAGTGTTAGTGTGTGTTAGTGTTAGTGTGTGTTAGAGTGTTAGTGTTAGTGTGTGTTAGAGTGTTAGTGTTAGTGTGTGTTAGTGTTAGTGTGTGTTAGTGTGTGTTAGAGTGTTAGTGTGTGTTAGTGTGTGTTAGTGTTAGTGTGTGTTAGTGTGTGTTAGTGTTAGTGTGTGTTAGTGTTAGTGTGTGTTAGTGTTAGTGTGTGTTAGTGTGTGTTAGTGTGTGTTAGTGTGTGTTAGTGTTAGTGTGTGTTAGAGTGTGTTAGTGTGTGTTAGTGTTAGTGTGTGTTAGAGTGTGTTAGTGTGTGTTAGTGTTAGTGTGTGTTAGTGTGTGTTAGTGTTAGTGTGTGTTAGTGTTAGTGTGTGTTAGTGTGTGTTAGTGTGTGTTAGTGTGTGTTAGTGTTAGTGTGTGTTAGTGTGTGTTAGTGTTAGTGTTAGTGTGTGTTAGTGTGTGTTAGTGTTAGTGTGTGTTAGTGTTAGTGTGTGTTAGTGTGTGTTAGTGTGTGTTAGTGTTAGTGTGTGTTAGTGTGTGTTAGTGTGTGTTAGTGTTAGTGTGTGTTAGAGTGTGTTAGTGTGTGTTAGTGTTAGTGTGTGTTAGTGTGTGTTAGAGTGTTAGTGTGTGTTAGTGTGTGTTAGTGTTAGTGTGTGTTAGTGTGTGTTAGTGTTAGTGTGTGTTAGAGTGTGTTAGTGTGTGTTAGTGTTAGTGTTAGTGTGTGTTAGTGTGTGTTAGAGTGTGTTAGTGTTAGTGTGTGTTAGTGTGTGTTAGTGTTAGTGTGTGTTAGTGTTAGTGTGTGTTAGTGTGTGTTAGAGTGTTAGTGTTAGTGTTAGTGTGTGTTAGTGTTAGTGTTAGTGTGTGTTAGAGTGTTAGTGTTAGAGTGTTAGTGTTAGTGTGTGTTAGAGTGTTAGTGTTAGTGTGTGTTAGTGTGTGTTAGAGTGTGTTAGTGTTAGTGTGTGTTAGTGTGTGTTAGAGTGTTAGTGTTAGTGTGTGTTAGTGTGTGTTAGTGTGTTAGTGTTAGTGTGTGTTAGTGTTAGTGTGTGTTAGAGTGTTAGTGTTAGTGTGTGTTAGTGTGTGTTAGAGTGTTAGTGTTAGTGTGTGTTAGTGTTAGTGTGTGTTAGAGTGTTAGTGTTAGTGTGTGTTAGTGTGTGTTAGTGTGTGTTAGAGTGTTAGTGTGTGTTAGTGTGTGTTAGTGTGTGTTAGTGTTAGTGTTAGTGTGTGTTAGAGTGTTAGTGTTAGTGTGTGTTAGAGTGTTAGTGTTAGTGTGTGTTA
>NC_080732.1:20301849-20324349 GCF_019097595.1 Hemibagrus wyckioides | reverse complement strand
CCCTGTTCACTCTTCCTGTTCAATATCCCTATTTACTCTCCCTGTTCACTATCCCTATTTACTCTCCCTGTTCACTCTTCCTGTTCACTATACCTATTTACTCTCCCTGTTCACTATCCCTATTTACTCTCCCTGTTCACTATCCCTATTTACTCTCCCTGTTCACTATCCCTATTTACTCTCCCTGTTCAATATCCCTATTTACTCTCCCTGTTCACTATCCCTATTTACTCTCCCTGTTCAATATCCCTATTTACTATACCTATTTACTCTCCCTGTTCACTATCCCTATTTACTCTCCCTGTTCAATATCCCTATTTACTATACCTATTTACTCTCCCTGTTCACTATCCCTATTTACTCTCCCTGTTCACTATCCCTATTTACTCTCCCTGTTCACTATCCCTATTTACTCTCCCTGTTCAATATCCCTATTTACTCTCCCTGTTCACTATCCCTATTTACTCTCCCTGTTCACTCTTCCTGTTCACTATACCTATTTACTCTCCCTGTTCACTATCCCTATTTACTCTCCCTGTTCACTATCCCTATTTACTCTCCCTGTTCACTCTTCCTGTTCACTATACCTATTTACTCTCCCTGTTCACTATCCCTATTTACTCTCCCTGTTCACTATCCCTATTTACTCTCCCTGTTCACTATACCTATTTACTCTCCCTGTTCACTCTTCCTGTTCACTATACCTATTTACTCTCCCTGTTCACTATACCTATTTACTCTCCCTGTTCACTATACCTATTTACTCTCCCTGTTCACTATACCTATTTACTCTCCCTGTTCACTCTTCCTGTTCACTATACCTATTTACTCTCCCTGTTCACTATCCCTATTTACTCTCCCTGTTCACTATCCCTATTTACTCTCCCTGTTCACTATCCCTATTTACTCTCCCTATTCACTCTTCCTGTTCACTATACCTATTCACTCTTCCTGTTCACTATCCCTGTTCACTCTTCCTGTTCACTATACCTATTCGCTCTCCCTGTTCACTCTTCCTGTTCAATATCCCTGTTCACTCTCCCTGTTCACTATCCCTGTTCACTCTCCCTGTTCACTATCCCTATTTACTCTCCCTGTTCACTCGTCCTGTTCAATATCCCTATTTACTCTCCCTGTTCACTATCCCTATTTACTCTCCCTGTTCACTCTTACTGTTCACTATACCTATTTACTCTCCCTGTTCACTATCCCTATTTACTCTCCCTGTTCACTCTTCCTGTTCACTATACCTATTTACTCTCCCTGTTCACTCTCCCTATTTACTATCCCTGTTCACTATCCCTATTTACTCTCCCTGTTCACTATCCCTATTTACTCTCCCTGTTCACTATCCCTATTTACTCTCCCTGTTCACTCTTCCTGTTCACTATACCTATTCACTCTTCCTGTTCACTATCGCTGTTCACTCTTCCTGTTCACTATACCTATTCGCTCTCCCTGTTCACTCTTCCTGTTCACTATCCCTGTTCACTCTCCCTGTTCACTATCCCTGTTCACTCTCCCTGTTCACTATCCCTATTTACTCTCCCTGTTCACTATACCTATTTACTCTCCCTGTTCACTATCCCTATTTACTCTCCCTGTTCACTCTTCCTGTTCAATATCCCTATTTACTCTCCCTGTTCACTATCCCTATTTACTCTCCCTGTTCACTATCCCTATTTACTCTCCCTGTTCACTATCCCTATTTACTCTCCCTGTTCACTCTTCCTGTTCACTATACGTATTCACTCTCCCTGTTCATTATACCTATTCACTCTCCCTGTTCACTCTTCCTGTTCACTATACGTATTCACTCTCCCTGTTCATTATACCTATTCACTCTCCCTGTTCACTCTCCCTGTTCACTATACCTATTTACTCTCCCTGTTCACTATACGTATTCACTCTCCATGTGCACTCTCCCTATTCACTCTCCCTGTTCACTATACCTATTCATTCTCCCTATTCACTGTCCATGTTCACTATCCCTATTTACTCTCCCTGTTCACTATACCTATTTACTCTCCCTGTTCACTATACCTATTCACTCTCCCTGTTCACTATACCTATTCACTCTCCCTGTTCACTATACCTATTCACTCTCCCTGTTCACTATATCTATTCACTCTCCCTGTTCACTATACCTATTCACTCTCCCTATTCACTCTCCCTGTTCACTATACCTATTCACTCTCCCTGTTCACTCTCCATGTTCACTATACCTATTCACTCTCCCTATTCACTCTCCCTGTTCACTATACCTATTCACTCTCCCTGTTCACTCTCCCTGTTCACTATACCTATTCACTCTCCCTGTTCACTATACCTATTCACTCTTCCTGTTCACTATACCTATTCACTCTCCCTGTTCACTATACCTATTCAGTCTCCCTATTCAGTCTCCCTGTTCACTCTCCATGTTCACTATACCTATTCACTCTCCCTATTCACTCTCCCTGTTCACTTTACCTATTCACTCTCCCTATTCACTCTCCATGTTCACTATCCCTATTTACTATCCCTGTTCACTATACCTATTCACTCTCCCTGTTCACTATACCTATTCACTCTTCCTGTTCACTCTCCCTGTTCACTATCCCTATTTACTCTCCCTGTTCACTATACCTATTTACTCTCCCTGTTCAATATCCCTATTTACTCTCCCTGTTCAATATCCCTATTTACTCTCCCTGTTCACTATACCTATTTACTCTCCCTGTTCACTATACCTATTTACTCTCCCTGTTCACTATACCTATTTACTCTCCCTGTTCACTATCCCTATTTACTCTCCCTGTTCACTATCCCTATTTACTCTCCCTGTTCACTATCCCTATTTACTCTCCCTGTTCACTATCCCTATTTACTCTCCCTGTTCACTATACCTATTTACTCTCCCTGTTCACTATCCCTATTTACTCTCCCTGTTCACTATCCCTATTTACTCTCCCTGTTCACTATACCTATTTACTCTCCCTGTTCACTATACCTATTCACCCTGTTCACTATACCTATTCAGTCTCCCTATTCAGTCTCCCTGTTCACTCTCCATGTTCACTATACCTATTCACTCTCCCTATTCACTCTCCCTGTTCACTATACCTATTCACTCTCCCTATTCACTCTCCATGTTCACTATCCCTATTTACTCTCCCTGTTCACTATACCTATTCACTCTCCCTGTTCACTATACCTATTTACTCTCCCTGTTCACTATACCTATTCACTCTCCCTGTTCACTATACCTATTCACTCTCCCTATTCACTCTCCATGTTCACTATCCCTATTTACTCTCCCTTTTCACTATACCTATTCACTCTCCCTGTTCACTATACCTATTTACTCTCCCTGTTCACTATACCTATTCACTCTCCCTGTTCACTATACCTATTCACTCTCCCTATTCACTCTCCCTATTCACTCTCCATGTTCACTATCCCTATTTACTCTCCCTTTTCACTATACCTATTCACTCTCCCTGTTCACTATACCTATTCACCCTGTTCACTATACCTATTCAGTCTCCCTATTCAGTCTCCCTGTTCACTCTCCATGTTCACTATACCTATTCACTCTCCCTATTCACTCTCCCTGTTCACTATACCTATTCACTCTCCCTATTCACTCTCCATGTTCACTATCCCTATTTACTCTCCCTGTTCACTATACCTATTTACTCTCCCTGTTCACTATCCCTATTTACTCTCCCTGTTCACTATACCTATTTACTCTCCCTGTTCACTATCCCTATTTACTCTCCCTGTTCACTATCCCTATTTACTCTCCCTGTTCACTCTTCCTGTTCACTATACCTATTCGCTCTCCCTGTTCACTCTTCCTGTTCACTATCCCTGTTCACTCTCCCTGTTCACTATCCCTGTTCACTCTCCCTGTTCACTATCCCTATTTACTCTCCCTGTTCACTATACCTATTTACTCTCCCTGTTCACTATCCCTATTTACTCTCCCTGTTCACTCTTCCTGTTCAATATCCCTATTTACTCTCCCTGTTCACTATCCCTATTTACTCTCCCTGTTCACTCTTCCTGTTCACTATACCTATTTACTCTCCCTGTTCACTATCCCTATTTACTCTCCCTGTTCACTATCCCTATTTACTCTCCCTGTTCACTATCCCTATTTACTCTCCCTGTTCACTATACCTATTTACTCTCTCTGTTCACTCTTCCTGTTCACTATCCCTATTTACTCTCCCTGTTCACTATACCTATTTACTCTCCCTGTTCACTATACCTATTTACTCTCCCTGTTCACTCTTCCTGTTCACTATACCTATTTACTCTCCCTGTTCACTATCCCTATTTACTCTCCCTGTTCATTATCCCTATTTACTCTCCCTGTTCACTATACCTATTTACTCTCCCTGTTCACTCTTCCTGTTCACTATACCTATTTACTCTCCCTGTTCATTATCCCTATTTACTCTCCCTGTTCACTATACCTATTTACTCTCCCTGTTCACTCTTCCTGTTCACTATACCTATTTACTCTCCCTGTTCACTATCCCTATTTACTCTCCCTGTTCACTATCCCTATTTACTCTCCCTGTTCACTATCCCTATTTACTCTCCCTGTTCACTATCCCTATTTACTCTCCCTGTTCACTATACCTATTCACTCTCCCTGTTCACTATACCTATTCACTCTCCCTGTTCACTATCCCTGTTCACTCTCCCTGTTCACTATCCCTATTTACTCTCCCTGTTCACTATCCCTATTTACTCTTCCTGTTCACTATCCCTATTCACTCTCCCTGTTCAATATCCCTATTTACTCTCCCTGTTCACTATACCTATTTACTCTCCCTGTTCACTATCCCTATTTACTCTCCCTGTTCACTATCCCTATTTACTCTCCCTGTTCACTCTTCCTGTTCACTATACCTATTTACTCTCCCTGTTCACTATCCCTATTTACTCTCCCTGTTCACTATCCCTATTTACTCTCCCTGTTCACTATCCCTATTTACTCTCCCTGTTCACTATACCTATTTACTCTCCCTGTTCCCTTTTCCTGTTCACTATACCTATTTACTCTCCCTGTTCACTATACCTATTTACTCTCCCTGTTCCCTCTTCCTGTTCACTATACCTATTTACTCTCCCTGTTCACTATACCTATTTACTCTCCCTGTTCACTATACCTATTTACTCTCCCTGTTCACTATACCTATTTACTCTCCCTGTTCACTATACCTATTCACTCTCCCTGTTCACTATCCCTATTCACTCTCCATGTGCACTCTCCCTGTTCACTATACCTATTCATTCTCCCTATTCACTCTCCCTATTCACTGTCCATGTTCACTATCCCTATTTACTCTGCCTGTTCACTATACCTATTCACTCTCCCTGTTCACTTTCACTGTTCACTATCCCTGTTCACTCTCCCTATTCACAATTAAAAATAAATATTACTCTAAGATATAAATTAATAATTGTTATCTGATTGATCTACATTATGATCATATTTGAAATCCAGAAAGAATTCAGCTGTGTGACGCCTCCTGACTGAGACTGACTTCATCAGTTTTAAAGGGAACATCCTCCCAAATAAAATCTCTCTCTCTCTCTCTTTAACTCTCACCCTCTCTCTTCATCTCTCACCCCCCTCTCTCCCTCTCCACCTCTCTCCCCCTCGTCTCTCTCCCTCTCACTCGTCTCTCTCTCTCACTCTTCTCTCTCTCTCTCTCTCTCTCTCTTGTCTCTCTCTCGTCTCTCTCTCTCTCCCTCTTTCTCGTCTCTCTCTCTCTCTCTCTCTCTCTCTCTCTCCCTCTCTCTCGTCTCTCTCTCTCTCCCTCTCTCTCTCTCTCTCCCTCTCTCTCTCTCTCTCTCTCTCTCTCTCTCTCTCTCTCTCTCTCTCTCTCTCTCTCAATTGCTCTCTCTCTCTCTCTCTCTCTCTCTCTCTCTCTCTCTCTCTCTCTCTCTCTCTCTCTCTCTCTCTCTCTCTCTCTCTCTCTCTCTCTCTCTCTCTCGCTCTCTCTCTCTCTCTCTCTCTCTCTCTCTCTCTCTCTCTCTCTCTCTCTCTCTCTCTCTCTCTCTCTCTCTCGTCTCTCTCTCTCCCTCTCTCTCGTCTCTCTCTCTCTCTCTCTCTCTCTCTCTCTCTCTCGTCTCTCTCTCTCGCTCTCTCTCTCTCTCTCTCTCTCTCTCTCTCTCTCCCTCTCTCTCGTCTCTCTCTCTCTCTCCCTCTCTCTCGTCTCTCTCTCTCCCTCTCTCTCATCTCTCTCTCTCTCTCTCTCTCTCTCTCTCGCTCTCTCTGAGGGTTGTGAATGATGAGATCTGATGAATTGATCTTTGGGGAGCTGCAGAAATCGCATTAGTCTGGAGTCAGGCAGTGCACTAAAACACAGACTAATTTGATTTGGAACGGGGCCCTGATTGAAACCAGCCCCCCCCACATCGCACACACACACACACACACACACACATGCAGCACTGATAAAAACACACAGATTTGTATTGTACCGCTGACAGATATTGCACTTTCCTAACTGAATTGCGAGTGTAATTCGGACGCATGGCTCCCCGATTCAGAGCACTCTGAGCTGCAGCAACCGCTGAGGAGCTAATGTAACACACACTAATGCACTTAAAACATACCACACACAGCCAAAACATGAATCTCCAGAACACACACACACACACACACAGCCAAAACATGAATCTCCAGAACACACACACACACACACACACAGCCAAAACATGAATCTCCAGAACACACACACACACACACACACACAGCCAAAACATGAATCTCCAGAACACACACACACACACAGCCAAAACATGAATCTCCAGAACACACACACACACACACACACAGCCAAAACATGAATCTCCAGAACACACACACACACACACACACACACAGCCAAAACATGAATCTCCAGAACACACACACACACACACACACAGCCAAAACATGAATCTCCAGAACACACACACACACACACAGCCAAAACATGAATCTCCAGAACACACACACACACACACACAGCCAAAACATGAATCTCCAGAACACACACACACACACACAGCCAAAACATGAATCTCCAGAACACACACACACACACACACACACAGCCAAAACATGAATCTCCAGAACACACACACACACACACACACACACACAGCCAAAACATGAATCTCCAGAACACACACACACACACACACACAGCCAAAACATGAATCTCCAGAACACACACACACACACACACAGCCAAAACATGAATCTCCAGAACACACACACACACACACAGCCAAAACATGAATCTCCAGAACACACACACACACACACACACACAGCCAAAACATGAATCTCCAGAACACACACACACACACACACACACACAGCCAAAACATGAATCTCCAGAACACACACACACACACACACACAGCCAAAACATGAATCTCCAGAACACACACACACACACACACACACACAGCCAAAACATGAATCTCCAGAACACACACACACACACACAGCCAAAACATGAATCTCCAGAACACACACACACACACAGCCAAAACATGAATCTCCAGAACACACACACACACAGCCAAAACATGAATCTCCAGAACACACACACACACACACAGCCAAAACATGAATCTCCAGAACACACACACACACACACAGCCAAAACATGAATCTCCAGAACACACACACACACACACACACACACAGCCAAAACATGAATCTCCAGAACACACACACACACACACAGCCAAAACATGAATCTCCAGAACACACACACACACACACACAGCCAAAACATGAATCTCCAGAACACACACACACACACACACACACAGCCAAAACATGAATCTCCAGAACACACACACACACACACAGCCAAAACATGAATCTCCAGAACACACACACACACACACAGCCAAAACATGAATCTCCAGAACACACACACACACACACACAGCCAAAACATGAATCTCCAGAACACACACACACACACACACACACACAGCCAAAACATGAATCTCCAGAACACACACACACACACACACACACAGCCAAAACATGAATCTCCAGAACACACACACACACACACACAGCCAAAACATGAATCTCCAGAACACACACACACACACACAGCCAAAACATGAATCTCCAGAACACACACACACACACACACAGCCAAAACATGAATCTCCAGAACACACACACACACACACACACACAGCCAAAACATGAATCTCCAGAACACACACACACACACACACACACACACACAGCCAAAACATGAATCTCCAGAACACACACACACACACACACAGCCAAAACATGAATCTCCAGAACACACACACACACACACACAGTCCAATGTGTCTGTTTAAACCACAGTGAAAGACTTTGGGACAGTGTGTGTGTGCTGGAGATTCATGTTTTGGCTGTGTGTGTGTTTAAACTCTGTTGTAGGGAAAGTGTGGAGAGTTTGATCCATAAACACTCATACGCTCGCTCACCAATACGGACGTACACTGGAGAGGAGGAGACGCTTGGAGAGGACACACACACCACACACACCCGAGGTGAGAGGACACACGCATGCATGCACAGCATTCATACACACACACACACACACATACACACCCATGTACAGCTACCTGTACACCTAGATTTCAGATCGGAAAACAATATTCGTGTGTACTACATTAAACATTCACTCTCTCTCTCTCTCTTTCTCTATCTTTAGGTTCTGCCTTCACAGCATCTGATAATCTCTCCTTGAGCTCGTGGGTGTCAAGTTCCTCTGGTTTTTCAGGGTTCCAGCCTCCTCAGTCCCTGGCCCACCCAATCCAGGGCTCTTTGCCTCCGTACAGCAGACTGGCCGTCCCCCTGGCCCCCCCGGCTCTGACGGCCACCAGCGGCCCGAGCTTTCCGTCCTTCCACATGCCGCGTTACCATCATTACTTCCAACAGGGTCCATACGCCGCCATCCAGAGCCTGCGCCACTCCTCCACTGTCATGACGCCCTTTGTCTGAGTGCCACTGCCTACAGGGGGCACCATGCAGAAAACACACACAGACACACACACACAGTTGCGCTCACAGTCTGCATGTTTTAACTCCTTATCTGCTTTATTTTAGAGAAAACTCTTAAGTGGGCACAGTGACCATTTAAACACACACACACACACACCCTTTCAATATGTTTCCTTATCTCCTTCACAAGTGAGGAAGAAGCCATTTCCTGTAAATAACATGATCATTACTGTAAAGACTCACTGCTGAGAAAAAAAACTCTGAAATGAATTCAGACGGACAGTGGGCGGAGCTCCGGCCATTTGGGGGAGCTGAGAGCACCTTTCACTTTCATGTGTAAAGGAGAAGCAGTTTTCCATACTGACATGTAAATGACGTGACACTATTACTGAAGAACGACCCACTGAGAGTGAGAACGGTGATGTAGATACAATAAAATAACATGCAGAAAGACACAAGAGCTGGATCCGCGTCTGAGTCTGTGTCTGAGTCTGCACCTGAGTCTGAGTCTGCGTCGGAGTCTGCATGTGAGTCTGCGTCGGAGTCTGCGTCAGAGTCTGCGTCTGAGTCTGGGATTGGAACACAGCCCCACAGCCTGTGCTAGACAAAAAAGCAGATATCTCTCAGACACTATGTTGTCTGGACTCTACGCTGCGTATACCTTTATGAAGAGCTCCTTTTATATGATTATAACACCACTACTAACTCCAGACAATGTAGTGGACTAACCCCTTATTCCCTAACTAGGGAAGTCTGAGTCATGTGGAGCTCTAGGGGGCGCTGTGTGTCTGGGGTTTGATTCGGGAGGAGAGCCGCTGTGTAAAATCACTCAAACACAGCGAAGGGACTCGAACAGTTTGTACATGCTCACTTCTGATTTTTGAATATGGAACACAGCCATTTTAGAGAATGAAAAACTGCAGTAGAGCGTCTTCATGATATGAAGACAGACAGTGTGCTGTTGAGCCCCTTGTTGCCTCTCCAGGGTGCAGTGCTGTAAAAGAGGGCCTCTAGGAGGCGCTGTGTGTCTGACTTCTGTTTAGAAATTTTGCTGACATTTTTGCTGGAAGAAGAAAGTGTTGTTTTTTTGCCATGCTTTGTTTATGTTTAATGCCACATTTGGATTGGGACGCGGCCTAAATGAGGTCGAGACGTGTGTCATTATATTCATTAAGATTTAATCCGACTTTCACACAGCATTCATAATTTATTTGAGGAGAAATTCAAGATGCAACTGGCAAAAGAGAAGAAATAAAGAACAGTGCTACTGTTCAGCACGTGTGTGTGTGTGTGTGTGTGTGTGTAAATGAGATTTGTAGAGAGTGTTAGGAGCTCAAAGCAGAGACTTTCTGTCCTCGAGGACATCCTCACCTGTAAATAGCGAGTGTGTGCTGATTCATGACTCAGTAAAGTCACATGGAGGCACATTTATTAACCAGCGCTAACCAAATTAGTGTGTGTGTGTGTGTTTTCTTTATAAATATTAACCACATGATATTTTGTTTGGATGATTTTTAAGTGCAATATATTTATTTCATGAAATTCAACTAAAACCCAACCCGCTGTGTGAGTTTGCTGCATTACTGTAACATACGAAGCATTAAAGGAAAAATGTTATTTGTAAACAAGGAGAAATATAAATCTATATAATCACTCCAAAACCATGTGAAGAGTCTCATTTACTGTCTTACAGCATGCAGAGAAATACACACAGAGTCTGATTACACAACATTACACACACACACACACACAGTGAAGAGACCAGCTTACTGATGGAACACACACCAACACCTTCTCACACACAACCTTCACACTTCACTGCTCAAGCTCATCATCATCATCATCATCATCATCACAGTTGATCAGGAAGCAGAGATCTGGAGCATGTGGGAAAACACATTTAAACTACAAACAAATACACATCAAGGCTTCATTTGTAAAAGAGTTTATTCTTCATATAAAACATGGTTCGGTTAATAAGAGTGCCGTAAATGTTGTTGAACTGAATGAAGACCCGCATCACATCAGCTGCTGTTTCTTTCACTCGTTTTTCATCTAAAATAAATAAATAAACAGATTTAATTATAATATTACAAAATAAAATTCTGCAATATTTTCTGAGCTGGGGGCGGGGCACTAACAAAAATTAGTTTTTTTTTTTCTTGTTCTAACACCAGGGGCGTATCTAGGATTTGAAAACATCAGGGGCTGAGTCCAAAGCATCCGGGGCTAATTGAGGAGAGGGGGTAAACAAGAATAACACGTTTTGTAAGGGCATTTTTATGTAATATTGTTTAATAATAAACACAAACGAACACATGGTATGCAACTTTAGAAAATTTCATTCAGTCTTTTTTCTGACTCCTCCCATCATTTCAGAGTCTTGCTACTAAAAAAGGAGTTCATTAAATTCATGACATTTTCTCTCTCACAGGCATACCGTGGAATATTATCTCTTTTACAGCTTGTGTGTGAAGCAGTGTTGTGCAGATCCTTTATTATTATTATTATTATTATTATTTTACAATAATCTATGTTATACTGCACCTTTATTTCATTCCTGATTTATGCTGCACTACTGTATGAATTATTCTTTGTTTATTTTTTTTATTTTTTACAGCTTCTCTTCTCTTATAGTTCTCTCATCTCTCATTCTCTCATCTCTCCTGCTGCTTGTATCTTGTCTACTTCATGCTCTTGGTGACTTTTCTATCCTATTTGTTTGAGGATGGAATCATCAGAGAGTATCTCCGAGCCTTGATTAAAACGGTCAGTTACCATACTAGTATTTCTAGTGCTGAGAATTCCTTTATCAACAGACAGAACAGCCGAATGATGGAGTCTGTTCTGGTCCATTGTTCCCCTAAACCATGTCTGTATTTTATCTTAAATACTGCATTAGTTGAATAATAGAAAGTCATGATGTTCAGACTGTAATGTCTTAGTGCTTTAACAGTTTAGATTTTATTTAGATCTATCTTTAGGATGATTTAATTTAAGGCTTTTGTACGTCTTGGGTATGGAATAATACGCGTGCGTGCGATGTCGTCAGTCAAAATCGTGTACAGTAAACGGCAACAGTGCTCAACTAAAACGATCAAAATTTCATTAATTCCTCTACACCCCGGTGGAAAATTCGGGATAAAACATTCGGGGCTAGATTAAACTCATCCGGGACCCGAGCCCCGAATGCTTAGCCCTAGCGACGCCCCTGTCCAACACCATCTCGTTATCACGACCTCCTGAAGAGGAAGTGAAGGCAGCGGAAATCCCATCTGCTAATCAGCCAATCAGCGCGTGTATAGTCCACAGGCGCGTTAGATGTGGGCGGGGCTTCAGCAGATCTGTAGCAGGTTGTTTGTAGGTTTTAGAGAGTTTATTGTACTGTAAGGGTTCTAGTCTGATACACACACCACACTCCAGAGTTCCTCAGGAGGGAAGGGTGTTAGATTTGAGAGTGTAAACTTTTAATCCCGGAAATCACAGGAACTGGAAGAGTTTCATTTTAATGTTCTCACTTCCTCCTGCTCTCCAGGTGAGTGATGGAACCTCCACTGTGTCCTCTCAAAAGAGAGAGAGAGAGAGAGAGAGAGTGAGTGAGTAGATGATGTGTTGTGTTATTTTAATACAGCTTTAACACATTCTGGATTTTCCAGTGGTGTAGAAAAGCTCTGATGGTGAGGTGATGCAGTATCTGAGCTGGTCTGAGGAGCAGATGATGAGACGATGAGTTTTTCTCTAAGAGAACGAGGAAGAGATGAGGATCTAAAAGAGTTCAGAATGATTATGAATTGCAGTGGAAAGCTTTTCCTCATGTGTTCATGCAGACTGTGGAGTGTGTTACATCAGCCGAATACTAATGGTCACACACACACACACACACAACCCTGCAGCATCATTTCAATCAGCTGTGTATTTTTTATCCAGAGCGGATCGATACTCAGCCCTTATTCACCGTTTCAGCAGGAAGAAAAGAATCTTCTCCTCTCTGATAAAAATCACGTCCATCCTCTGAAAGGAAAATAAATAAATAAACAAATAAATAAATGCTGTCTGATGGAGTGAACGGATTAAGGGAAGGGCGCGCGCTCGTGAAGAATGGAAGGAGAAATGAAAACCAACAGCGGTGTGGTTTACAGTAGAAACATACACACACACACACACACACACACATTCATAAGGGAATGCATGAATTCTGTTTACTTCGTTTTATTCTTTCTTTCCATTACTCAAGATTATAACACTAATTTTAGCATGTTATTATTATTATTAATATTATTCCTAATATCCTCTCCTGTAACAATAAATACTGTTGAATAAATTGTCTTGTAAACGTTATAGAATAAACAGTAAACATTATAAAGTAAACTATAAACACAACTGAGGTTATGAATCAGTAGGGGGCGTGTCCTAACTTGCATATACATATACGTATATTAATAATTCCGGCATTCCTGACGCTCCTCAGCGGACTTCAGGTGTTTTATTAGTTATGAAACAATTTAATACTGAATGTTATTTATTAAAAATATTTGTCTAAATGTATTTATCGTTAATAAATGTTAAGATAATGAAATCTTTAATTTGTAGCTCGGTAATTTCTGTCTGTTCTGTTCCTTTAAAACGGTTTAAAGATCGCTGCAGTAGAACAGGTTCAGCCTCACAGCCTGATTAACTCCCTAATGATGATTGAAACCACTGTGTGTGTGTGTGTGTGTGTGTGTGTGTGTGTGTCCGTCCTGATAACAGTGCTGCAGGCCGGACTGAAGAGACTTTAACCTGATTTAGCCAGTTACTTAGGAGGCCGAGAGCCGAATGCACTAATGTTTTCTCATGCATAATTAATTGTGTTGTTACGATGAACTAAACAAATCTATCTTCATTTGATTAGAGACCTCCTGAGTCTCAGAAGTGCAGAGACAGCGCAAACCTCCACTCAAACACAACAAACACACTGGCTCTACTGATTTCAATGATTTTCATTTTTTAAAACTCTATTCTTGTGTGTGTGTGTGTGTGTGTGTGTGTGTGTGTATCTATATCCTTATAAAACCTGACAGTATTTATATAATCCAAACTTCTGTCCACTCAGACTCTTCTCTTTTAGTTTAAAGGCTCTGATTATCTTGAAACATTCAGGAGAAACTGAAGCTCCGATCTGAAACGATCACGTGATGGAGGAGACTTTTCTCTTGCAACTAAATGGCTCCTCCTGGTGGCCGGATTCATCACCGTATATCAACTCCATCACACTGACCACGGCTTCATCTGTTTAATGTAAAACACACTTAATGAGATGCAAATATTCAAATCTGTAAATAGAACATATTTATTTACACACATTGAACGAAAGTGAGGAACTGAATTAGTCAGTTTAAAGTCTTTTGTTTAAAAAGAATTCTTATGATGTTATGGGGAAGACAAGTGCAGCAATGTTCCACTCGTTCTCTCGCCTGATGAAGAACCGGACAGCGGTGGAGATTAAAATCTTGAGCAGCTTTACTCATTCAGCTGACCAGGGCAGACATGTTGACCACAATACTGCTGTTTTTGTATGTGTTTATATCAGTAAGGGGTCAAAGTTCACTGTGTGCGCGCGCGTGATGTTTATCTAGCGGCACGAGGAGGACCCTCAGGAACCAGCGAGGTGAAGAAGGTGCTAATAAAGGACCATGTGGACGTCAGGAAGCTCGGCTGAGGAGGAGCAGCTTCATCAGATCCTTCATCACCACTGTCACCAGCATCATCCTCAAGACCATCATCCATAATACGCTCCTACAGAGAGGGAGACACAGGAAGACAAACAGGTGTATAGGACGTGTAGACAGGTGTGTAAGGAAAGGTGTGGAGGACGTGTACACGATGTGTAGACAGGTGTGGAGGACAGGTGTGGAGGACGTGTAGACAGGAGTGGGGGACGTGTAGACAGGTGTGGAGGACGTGTACACGATGTGTAGACAGGTGTGGAGGACGTGTAGACAGGAGCGGGGGACGTGTAGACAGGAGTGGGGGACGTGTAGACAGGAGTGGGGGACGTGTAGACAGGTGTGGAGGACAGGTGTGTAGGACGTGTAGACAAGTGTGTAGGACATGTAGACAGAATGGAGGACAGGTGTGTAGGACGTGTAGACAGGTGTGTAGGACGTGTAGACAGGTGTGGAGGACGTGGAGACAGGATGGAGGACAGGAGTGTAGGACATGTAGACAAGGTGGAGGACAGGTGTGGAGAACGTGTAGACAGGTGTGTAAGGAAAGGTGTGGAGGACGTGTAGACGACGTGTAGACAGGTGTGTAGAACGTGTAGACAGGTGTGTAGAACGTGTAGACAGGTGTGGAGGACGTGTAGACAGGTGTGGAGGACGTGTAGACAGGATGGAGGACAGGAGTGTGGGACGTGTAGACAGGATGGAGGACAGGAGTGTGGGACGTGTAGACAGGATGGAGGACAGGAGTGTGGGACGTGTAGACAGGATGGAGGACAGGAGTGTGGGACGTGTAGACAGGATGGAGGACAGGAGTGTGGGACGTGTAGACAGGTGTGGGGGACGTGTAGACAGGATGGAGGACAGGAGTGTGGGACGTGTAGACAGGTGTGGGGGACGTGTAGACAGGATGGAGGACAGGAGTGTGGGACGTGTAGACAGGTGTGGGGGACGTGTAGACAGGATGGAGGACAGGTGTGGAGGACGTGTAGACAGGATGGAGGACAGGAGTGTGGGACATGTAGACAGGATGGAGGACAGGAGTGTGGGACATGTAGACAGGATGGAGGACAGGAGTGTGGGACGTGTAGACAGGTGTGGGGGACGTGTAGACAGGTGTGGGGGACGTGGAGACAGGTGTGGAGGACGTGGAGACAGGTGTGGAGGACGTGGAGACAGGAGTGTAGGACGTGTAGACGGGTGTGGAGGACGTGTAGACAGGAGTGTAGGACGTGTAGACGGGTGTGTAGGACGTGTAGACGGGTGTGGGGGACGTGGAGACAGGTGTGGGGGACGTGGAGACAGGTGTGGAGGACGTGGAGACAGGAGTGTAGGACGTGTAGACAGGTGTGTAGGACGTGTAGACAGGAGTGTAGGACGTGGAGACGGGTGTGGAGGACGTGGAGACGGGTGTGGAGGACGTGGAGACGGGTGTGGAGGACGTGGAGACGGGTGTGGAGGACGTGTAGAGAGGAGTATAGGACGTGTAGACGGGTGTGTAGGACGTGGAGACAGGAGTGTAGGACGTGTAGACGGGTGTGGAGGACGTGTAGACGGGTGTGGAGGACGTGTAGACGGGTGTGGAGGACGTGTAGACGGGTGTGGAGGACGTGTAGACGGGATTTTAGTATAATTTGTATATTTTTTATATTTTGTATTTTATTTTTATATTTTATCCTGTCCTTTGTTCTGTCCTTATTCCTTTTCCTAGGGTCATAACAGTGGTGTAAGCATTTCACTGCATATCACACTGTGTACCATTATGTATGTGACTTATAAAAATTTGAATTTGTGTAGGATGTGTAGACAGGAGTACAGGAATGGAGGACGTGGAGACAGGATGGAGGACAGGTGTGTAAGACGTGTAGACAGGAGTGTAGGACGTGGAGACAGGAGTGGAGGACGTGGAGACAGGAGTGGAGGACGTGGAGACAGGAGTGGAGGACGTGGAGACAGGAGTGGAGGACGTGGAGACAGGAGTGGAGGACGTGGAGACAGGTGTGGAGGACGTTTTAAAAAGTGCTCTGTGGTGTTTATTGTTTCTGTCTCACCATTTCCTGCATGTTGTGGTTTCTGTCATTCTCAGCTGGAGCTCGGTCTGCTGCTCCAGGGTTCTGCAGCTCCACCCTGAAGGGGAACCAACCTGCCTGGTGACTATCACACACACACACACACACACACACATTTTACTTTCAGTTTTGTTATTCCTGTCATTCTGGGTATTTCTGTTTTTCTCAAAAAATGAAATGTAAAAAATAAAGCAGGTAAAAAAGATGAAGAGAAAACTGTAAAGAAGTTAAAAGGAGTAAATAATTAGAGCTCACAGGTAGACGAGCAGCATGGCCCCGATCACCATGACGAAGCGGCTGAAAGACGAATAGAAATAGACGATGCTGAGGAGGACAGCAGCCCGCGACACCGTGTAAAGCCAGTCCAGCCAATCACGGTTCAGCTCATCCTCGTTCGGCATGGCCCCGCCCTGTGCGTTCATCTGAGGGTTCTGATTCGCCGGTTGTTCCAATGGGGCGGGGTTAACCGGAACCGGGGCCGGAGCAGGCGTGACCGATGGGCCAGGGTTAACAGGAGGAGGTGTGGCCTGAGCGGCGGCCATTGCAGCCTGGCTGGTGTTATGATCGTTATTTTTAATGATCGTAATGTTTATGAATATTCTAATAAAAACATTTAATATATCTGAGTGACTTACTAGTGCATGTAGTATTGCTGCGCATACACACGCTGCCACCACATCATCTGCACAGGAGAGTATACGCTGTGAGGAGGAAGTGCAGCAGGGGGCGCCAATCTCTCAGGCCTGACATACACACACACACACACATTAGTATAAAACTCTGTAGTGTATATTTGAATGAAACATGTATACAGTTTATTATTGTGTATAAAGGTGTGTTGTACCGCTGCTGAGCATGAGCAGAACCTCCTCGATGATGAACGCCGTCTGTACTTCCTGTGAAGGAGAGGTCTGGGACGTTCTGATTGGACGGTAACCCAGGGGGGGTGGGGTCACTAGTGGCTGCATTCTGAGAAAGCACAGGTAAAAATAAACTTTAACTTCACATCTCAGAATTCATTTCTATAATGAGTTCTTTCTCATCCAGGGTCAGGGAGAGTTTAGTCAAATGTCAGATTAGATTTTTTATTAGAAGGTTGGTGTATCAGTCACCAGTGGTTTTAATGCTAACATCAAATGCTTATGTGTGTGTGTGTGTGTGTGTGTGTGAGGAAAACAGCCCACACTCTGCAAGCTCGCTCTGCGATTCTAAAAGAAGGTGTTTTCTGTTTATATAAACTTCCTGTTGTCATCACTGCACTTGTAGGAGGAGTTGCTAGAATCTTACAGTAGATGCAGGGTCAGAGGTCACTGAGGGGTCAGCTGGGGGATTCTGGTGTGCACACACCAGGTAGACCATGTGATACTCATCCTGCTGCAGGAGAGGAAGAGCAGCAGAGAGTGTAACTGTACAGACTTTAGTGGAATTGTTATTGTTTATGTGTTCAGGGTACAACTTAAGGATTTTGTCAGAAAATAAATAAAGTTTATAAATAAGTGTGTTGTAATTTTGCTCCTGTACCTTTTGGAGCACGTCCCGGAGCTGCTGGTGATCCTGTAGAAGGCGTCCGGAATAAACGAGTCGCTGCTCTCGGGACAACTACAACACGGAAAACAAAAACACACACACACACACCATCCTCTCGGTCAGTGCGCAGACACTGCTGTGCAGACGCACACACACACACACTCTCTCTCACTCACTGGTTTGCTGGGATAAACACTAGTGATGTGTTTCTTCAGTTTCTCCACCGTCCAGTCCAGGAAGCAGCTGACTGGCTGATCGTCATATTTCTGGTTTGGCGCGCGGATGATCAGGGTGACGGGACTGTCGGCTCTGTGTTCCGCCATGTTTCATACTAAATGATCCTCAGAACACACACACACACACACACACACACACACCCCCTTCTGCCTGCTCAGCGTCCACCAGTCTCAGGCATCATGCCAACAGGACCACTGCTGTGAGGACGAAAACACCTCTGTGGGTCACGTCCCAACAGCAGGTTTCAGTCTCACTGTCCAACATCACAGCATTTTACTGCTGAGAGAGAGAGAGAGAGAGAGAGAGAGAGAGAGAGAGTTTATGACAACAATGATTTAGATGATTACTGCAGTTCTTTTGTGTGTGTGTGTGTGTGTGTGTGTGTGTGTGCACGCGTATGTGAGAAAGAGAGAGAATGAAGAAGAAAGAAAAATCTAACAGTTTAATGAGACAGGAGCTTCGATGTATTAATAAATAGTAAACATTTAATGATTTATTCTCTTATTCTCACATTTCCCCTTCTCTCTCTTTCTCTTCCTGTCTATCCCTTGTTTTTCTACATCCTCCTTTTCTTTCTCAAAAATCTTTATTAAGATAAAATAAAGAAACTGTGTGATGTTTTTCAGGAATTTCTAATTTCTAGATCTTTTCTTATTTATCCTACAGTGACCTCTCCAGTCTTCTAGTGGGTCAGTGTGGAGTGTCCAGGACTGGACAATTGGAGTCTGTCTGGAGGAACAGTTAGCATTAATAACTCCTTTAACTCTACTATAGCGCGCACACACACACACACACACACACACACACACACACACACACACACACACACGCAGTGTTATAGTAAAGGTATAAAGTGTGTAATATTATTAATGTGTTTATTTCCTCAGGACACTGTGTTTAAGACAGCGACTTCCTCAATCTCAACACTGACACTTTAAAGATTATTCACAGCGCGAGACCACAAACCATTAAACACTCACAAACCCGAACACATTATAGATTATAAAAGTACAATAAGGACATTAAATTAGTTTAAATTGTAAAATAAATGTAATAGTCACACACCTCAGCCTGACGTTCTCCTCTCTGATGTTTTTCCTAGAAAATGGAGACCAACAACACGGCGCCGGAAGTGACGTAGCGGCCAGCGGCATGCGCGAGGCCATGTACATGAACATTACACAGAAAATGATTAACATTTTTTTGGTGTGTAATATTTATAGATTTACAAAATGTGTTTTATATTTCTTTTAAAAAACTTTGCGAAAGAAACATAACCACATTTAAAATTTATATCTTATAATCTTTTAGGGTATTACATTTTATTTCCTTTTTGTTATCCAAAATACATTTTTATATTTCTAATTATTGTACCCAATTTAATTTAATGAACATTATAATGATGATAAAAGCATTTTCTGTCCTTTCAGACATCAGGTGTGATTAGGCCTTTTGTTGTGTACATGGACCTTGTGTTAATGATTAGTTTATTATGATATAAATATTTTATATTGATTTATATTATGTATTAACATCATCTCCAGACAGAGAAGCAGCTCCACTGACAGACTGAGGAGGTCGTTCCTCCCCCATGCCATGAGACTCTTTAATTCCACACGGGGTGGGAGGAGTCAGTGCTGACACTACTCTCTCTCTGTACTGGACTGTACAATAAACCACACACTACACACAGTACACTCCGGTTTATACAGAACTCTCACTACACTCCGGTTTATACGGAACTCTCACTACACTCCGGTTTATACAGAACTCTCACTACACTCCGGTTTATACAGAACTCTCACTACACTCCGGTTTATACAGAACTCTCACTCCGGTTTATACAGAACTCTCACTACACTCCGGTTTATACAGAACTCTCACTACACTCCGGTTTATACAGAACTCTCACTACACTCCGGTTTATACGGAACTCTCACTACACTCCGGTTTATACAGAACTCTCACTCCGGTTTATACGGAACTCTCACTACACTCCGGTTTATACAGAACTCTCACTCCGGTTTATACGGAACTCTCACTACACTCCGGTTTATACAGAACTCTCACTCCGGTTTATACGGAACTCTCACTACACTCCGGTTTATACGGAACTCTCACTACACTCCGGTTTATACAGAACTCTCACTACACTCCGGTTTATACAGAACTCTCACTACACTCCGGTTTATACAGAACTCTCACTCCGGTTTATACAGAACTCTCACTACACTCCGGTTTATACGGAACTCTCACTACACTCCGGTTTATACAGAACTCTCACTACACTCCGGTTTATACAGAACTCTCACTACACTCCGGTTTATACAGAACTCTCACTCCGGTTTATACAGAACTCTCACTACACTCCGGTTTATACGGAACTCTCACTACACTCCGGTTTATACAGAACTCTCACTACACTCCGGTTTATACAGAACTCTCACTACACTCCGGTTTATACAGAACTCTCACTCCGGTTTATACAGAACTCTCACTACACTCCGGTTTATACAGAACTCTCACTACACTCCGGTTTATACAGAACTCTCACTACACTCCGGTTTATACAGAACTCTCACTCCGGTTTATACAGAACTCTCACTACACTCCGGTTTATACAGAACTCTCACTACACTCCGGTTTATACAGAACTCTCACTCCGGTTTATACAGAACTCTCACTACACTCCAGTTTATACAGAACTCTCACTCCGGTTTATACAGAACTCTCACTACACTCCAGTTTATACAGAACTCTCACTACACTCCGGTTTATACAGAACTCTCACTACACTCCGGTTTATACAGAACTCTCACTACACTCCGGTTTATACAGAACTCTCACTCCGGTTTATACAGAACTCTCACTACACTCCAGTTTATACAGAACTCTCACTCCGGTTTATACAGAACTCTCACTACACTCCGGTTTATACAGAACTCTCACTACACTCCGGTTTATACAGAACTCTCACTACACTCCGGTTTATACAGAACTCTCACTCCGGTTTATACAGAACTCTCACTACACTCCGGTTTATACAGAACTCTCACTCCGGTTTATACAGAACTCTCACTACACTCCGGTTTATACAGAACTCTCACTACACTCCGGTTTATACAGAACTCTCACTACACTCCGGTTTATACAGAACTCTCACTACACTCCGGTTTATACAGAACTCTCACTCCGGTTTATACAGAACTCTCACTACACTCCGGTTTATACAGAACTCTCACTACACTGAGATTTACACAGGACTCATAAACACGCAGTTTTTGCACATAAACAGTTTTTGGCACATCAACTAGGTCTGTAACCTTAATCACTTGTTTTGCACATTACTTATCTTGTTTTTCATCTAATTCTCTATGTTTATTCCTAAAAAATTTTTGTTATATTTTTGTACCCTAAATTTGGGTATTTTAATATTTTTGTTATATTCCTTCCTATTTTTTCTATTACCTGTGTTTGTGGATACTGCTGGAAGCTATGAATTTCCCTTTGGGATGAATAAAGTATCTATCTATCTATCTATCTATCTATCTATCTATTTATCTATCTATCTATCTATCTATCTATCTATTTATCTATCTATCTATCTATCTATCTATCTATCTATCTATCTCTGTAATCATTAGACGTATATTTGTATTGTTTGTGTTTAGGCGTCTGCGGAAGTTAGGGTAAGCCCCGCCCCTTGGAATCTCCGTTACCGTGGTTACGAGCGCGCGCCGCAGCACGTCCTGTTCTCCCCAGCAGGTGGCGCTGAGGCGCAGAAGCTAACAGTGCTAACAAGTCTCTCAGAGTGCTTCAGTCTGAGCTCGAGAGCTGTGTTCATTAGGTGCTTTTCACCTTTATGGTTCTAATGTTCGGTAGCTTTAGAATGAAAAGATGGTAGTTAAAGCGAGAAAAGCGGGCGCGAAGGAGCCGA
>NC_080732.1:20279349-20286849 GCF_019097595.1 Hemibagrus wyckioides | reverse complement strand
AATCATTTACTGCCTTTTGTAACAACTTTTAAAGATTGTTTCTGAATGAGGAAGTGTGTTGCTTTTTTGTGTACTCTCTCTCTCACACACACACACACACACACACACACACACACACATGTCCTGAGAGACAATCAGACTGTAGAAAATCCTGAAGCTTTCTGATAGAAAAGCTTACAAAAGAAATCAGACTTTTTTTAAAGCATCGAACCAATCAGATCTCAGCTCGGAGAAAGTGGAGCGTTATAATCTGTCTGATTCTGGTTCTCAATCCAGGGGGTAGTCTGGGGTAACAGTGTTGCTATGGAAACGGAGTGAGTACAGATGAAACCTCAGAAACAGAAATTAATCAGATGACATTCATTTGTTTTCATGTAGATCAGGTGGGGCTTAAAGTTTTTTACACCAGCGTAAATAAAAGCAGAGAAATGTTTATATTCATGGTCTGATGAAGAGATGAAGGCGGAGTCTTCCTCACTGAGATCAGATCCATACATGTGACAGATCAGACTCTTTATGCTCTTTGTAGGAACATTGTTATTGTTCTGTTCCGTATTTTATTTCTAAATCCAGGTTGTGAGTGTTCTGCATGTGTTTCAGTTTTATTGCTTGATTTTCTCCCTGATCCTGATCCTGATCCTGATCCTGATCCTGACCCGTATCTCTGTTCCTCTCTCCACAGGACGGAGAAGCTGACCAAGGCAGTGGTGAGAGCCGTGTTTATACATCTACTGAGAATGCCTCAGTCAAGCTGTTGTGTTCACTTCTAACCAATCACATATACTTTAAATACACTATTCTGTGTGTGTGTGTGTGTGTGTGTGTGTGTGTGTGTGTGTGTGTTAGTGGGTGTATCACACACTGCAGTTGGTAGCCTTTGCTGTTCTGGCGGTTCTCATCATGAGGCTGAAACTCTTCCTCACTCCACACATGTGCCTGATGACGTCACTGCTCTGCTCCAGACAGGTGACTCAAAGTGTTCACACACACACACACACACACACACACACACGTTTCCTCACTTACACCTCATTTTGTGTGTGTGTGTGTGTGTGTGTGTAGCTGTTTGGCTGGGTGGGTGAGAAGATGAAGCAGTATGCTGCTGTGGTTATTATCGTGTCCATCATGGCAGTTCAGGGCGTGGCCAACCTGCAGCAGCAGTGGAGCATCATGGGAGAATTCAGCAACCTCCCTCAGGAAGACCTGCTGGAGTGGATCAAAGTGAACACACCACCGAGTGAGTACACACACACACACACACACACAGTACTTAAGATTGTTTCTGATTGTGTGTGTGTGTGTGTGTGTAGATGCAGTGTTTGCCGGTGCGATGCCCACCATGGCGAGTGTGAAGCTGTCAGCAGGCAGAGCCATCGTGAATCACCCACACTATGAAGACGCAGGACTCAGGTAGTCCTCTGACCTCTATCTGCCTGAGGAGTGTATGTGTATGTAGGAAAATGTGAAGCTTGGATCTGTGCCTTGGAGCATGTTAAATGTTAGGAGTGTCTGACCTGCACAGGTGAGTTAGCCCTGACCTCCCTAATGTCCAGTGAGAACATCAAGACGGTCAGATTCTTTTTCAGAGCTCTTTTTTTTCTTTTCTTTTCTTTTTCTTGCACTCTAGGCAGAGGTTCTTTATGGTTCTTAAACACAGTGTTCTCTCATGTATAATACACTTCCTGTTCTCTCTCTACCTGATCCTGAGTCCCAGAGCCCTCACAGGGGTCCTGCTGCAGTGTGCTGGGTTGAGGTCAGGCTTAAGGGAGAAGTCATATCAGATCCCGATATGTGTGTGTGTGTGTGTGTGTGTGTGTGTGAAGCATGGGAAAAAGGAACAGGTGCCACATGGAGCTATGGAGTGTGATGGAAATGTCAGACCTGCATGGCTGTGTTTCTCATGATCTCCTCAACACACTGTCTGAATTTGGAGAAGATCTGAGATGGTCAAATTTTTCACCCAAAAAAACAGTAAGGGTTTAAGATGAAGATGTGAGAGCAGGTTCTACGTTCCCATCACACTCCAGAGCCGAGATCTGACCTTCCCTGTTCCTACACACATCTAAACCTCTGGCCAGTGTGTGTGTGTATGTGTGTGAGAAGAGTTTTGGTGGTCATAATGTTAGGATACTCATCACTGGGGAAATGGGGACCAGGTAGAGGGTGAGAGTGATGGTCCACAATTGCGTGTGTGTGTGTGTGTGTGTGTGTGTGTGTGTGTGTGTGTGTGTGTAGGGAGAGGACAAAGCTGGTTTATTCCATGTACAGCCGGAAATCAGCCGAGCAAGTGAAGAGGAACTTGATGAGTCTGCATGTGGATTATTTCATTCTTGAGGACTCATGGTGCACCAGACGCACTAGGTTCTCACACACACACACACACACACACACACACACACACCCCCTAAATTACCACTTAGTTATTCACTTTATTCTGCTCATTGTGTGTGTGTGTTTCAGGCCTGGCTGCAGCATGCCGGAGATCTGGGATGTGGAGGATCCTGTGAATGCTGGGAAAACTCCGGTGTGTACGCTGCTGAGTCGAGACGCTCGTCCTCACTTCACCACCATCTTCCACAACAATGTCTACAAAGTGCTCAAAGTCCCCAAAGCACCGAAACACTCCAGATAACTGTGTGTGTGTGTGTGTGTTTAAATGTAGCTGGAGTTTATCTACAATCTGCTCAATGCCAAGACCAGACCTGTGTGTGTGTGTGTGTGTGAGACTCTTCAGTTGTGAGTGTTTATTTATGAGACGTTGTTGCTGCTCTTCATCGGATCCGTATCTCTTCAGGAGAACAGGAACAGGTTCTTCATCTCTCCGAGTTTTTTATTCTTTGGAGTGAAGTATTTATTTCTACTCTCATTTTTTTCGGGTGTATTTTCACACAGCCGGCCGTTTATCAGATAAAGCTGAAGTCTTTTTTATAAGGAAGTCTGTAGATGCTGCTTCCTGTCTCACAACCGTTAAGTGTTATTTTTTTCACTTCCTGTCTATGATGCAGCTCTTTGTCTTCAGGATCATGTTGGATTTTGTCAGATTTGGAAAATATAAACCCAAGGTTCCCGTCCTCAGCGTTCCTCAGCGGGTTCTTCGCCTGTAGTGGCTCGTTGCGGTCATCTCTGGTCATCAGGTGAATCGTCTACACTGCACTGTGATATGAGAAGGTGGATTTGGTTCATGTCCTCAGCCTGCCAGTGCATCATGGGAAAATTTCACCAAATTTTACTCAGACTCGATTTATTCTGTTTTTATTTTTGTTCCTCTCGGCTCATTTTAGGAGAACTTTTACTGCTGAGATTTTTGTGAATGCTGCCACTGATTTAAAACTTATAAAGACTCCCATGATGCACTGGGATCATCCCCTGCTCTCACTTCCACTGTTTTAACTCTAAATCATGCTGCAGATTTTTTTATTCTGACTGTAAATCAGCTGAACCTGTGGTCAGTGTGTGGAAATGGTGAAGGGAAGTGATTATGTTAATAAAATTTGATGGCATTTTATGAATAAAGTTATTTGTAATTTTGCACAATTCTGTCCTATCTCGTTTATTTACACGGAACACCACACACACACGAAGACAAAACAAACCAGCACCTGATGTTCTGCTTCCTGGACCTCTCCTCAACACACACACTGTGAATCTGGAGAAGAATTTTTCAACCCAAAAAATAAAAACAGTAAGGGGTTAGACTGTGTGTGGGTTCTTTTGGTGAAAACTCCCCCCTTTCCTGATTGTGTTCATGTTCATGTCACGTGTCGAGGAGGTCGAGATGAAGACATCAGCGCAGGTTCCACGTTCCCTTCACACTCCAGAGCTGAGATCTAAGCTTCCATTATCCTACACACATCTAAACCTCTGACCTGTGTGTGTGCGTGTGTGTGAAGAGTGGTGGTGTTCATCATGTTTAATATGTGAGGAAACTGGAACAGGGCTGAAGGAGGGATTGATGGAGCACATACGTACGTGTACGTGTGTGTGTGTGTGTGTGTGTGTGTGTGTGTGTACGTGTGTGTGTGTGTGTGTGTGTACGTGTGTGTGTGTACGTGTGTGTGTGTGTGTACGTGTGTGTGTGTGTGTACGTGTGTGTGTGTGTGTGTACGTGTGTGTGTGTGTGTGTACGTGTGTGTGTGTGTGTACATGTGTGTGTGTACGTGTGTGTGTGTGTGTACGTGTGTGTGTGTGTGTGTGTGTGTGTGTTTTGCATTACTTTGTGAAAGTGTTTTTGAAGTGAAAGTGTGTGAACTGGGCAGTGACTCGTTCTCTCAGTGCTGAAATGGACAAGAATTTTCTTCAACTTAGATTGTGCCTTAAATTGCACAAATATCATGTTAAAGGAAATAAAGAGTAACACAGGAACTCAACACACACACTAACAATGTGTCTGCTTTTACTGAACAATTTTTAGAGCTTTTACAAAAACAACTCTGTGTGAATAATCCAGTTTTACTGTACACTTTTATAAACAGTCTGCTGAAGGCGACAACAATCTAAGAGCTGAAGTGAAAGCAGCAGCTTCCCAGAGGATCGGAGAGAAAACCTGCAGCAGTGTGGAGTCAAAATACTTGTTCTGAATCTTCAGAAGGAAGACAGGATGAGTGCTGCGTCCCGGCTGAGACACGGAACACTAAACACACAACCACTGGGAGAAAATGATCAGGAATCTCAAATTAAATTTGATTCTAAGCTAAAATAAAACTTTAAATACTTCATTAATCAAATCTAATAACTTAATGAACAGTTTCAAACTGAGCAGCCTAAAAAAAACACATGAATAAAAAACTACAAAAAAAGTCAGGACCTATTACTTTGGGTTTATATATATATATATAGAGAGAGAGAGAGAGAGAGAGAGAGAGAGAAATACCAGGCACAATGTGTTCTGTAACAATTATCTTTCTTTAAAAAAGAAAGAAAGAGAAAGAAAGAGAGAGAGAGAGAGAGAGAGAGAGAGAGAGAGAGAGAGAGAGAGAGAGAGAAAGCAGTCCCACTCTGGTGTAAGTGCAGCATCCACGCGACTGTCCTGTGGGGGCGCTAACGAGTAGAGTTACTCCGATCCTGAACACACAGTAAACATTTACAGGAAGTGGAGCGCTGGATCAGACGTGTGAGACATCACAACGCTCTCACATTAGCACTAACACTGGGTTCTGCCCAGGAACCACACTGGACACTTCAGGGTTCCTCTCACTCCTCTCAGAGAAGGTTGTCTTCCTATCAGAAGTCTTTTTTGGAAGAGAAGAATGGCTGATGTTTGAGTTAAAACCCTCTCAGATCTACAGTGTGTTACGGTGCAAGTCTCAGCTCCAGATGATCGCTTAGTTACACTGGTTTTACTGGAACCACAGGGTTCTTTCAGGGCTTCAGTGGATCATTAAAGGTTCTTTAGAGGTTCTTATTCTCCTGGAGCTGCACTGAGGATCTGGCTGTAGAAACTTTAAACCTTCTCTCAGAGGGACAAGTGAAGAACCGTGAAGGATCCAGAGTTTTAACAAGTATACGGTGATATGGAATAACTTCAGCGCGCACACACACACACACACACACACACACACACAGGAATACATGAAGTTTTATGTAAACAGGATGCGACACACACACACTCTGTAAACACCACCTTTCAGCTTTATACTGTTTAACAGTCTCAAAAACACAAACGGACATTATAACAGAAAAATAAAAAGCTTTAAGGGAAATAAAGTGTGAACACAGGGGATCAGGGGATGAGTGGTCAGGGGATCAGGGGGTCAGGGGATGAGTGGTCAGGGGATCAGGGGATGAGTGGTCAGGGGATGAGTGGTCAGGGGATCAGGGGGTCAGGGGATGAGTGGTCAGGGAATCAGGGGATGAGTGGTCAGGGGTTCAGGGGGTCAGGGGATGAGTGGTCAGGGTTTCAGGGGATGAGTGGTCAGGGGATGAGTGGTCAGGGGATCAGGGGATGAGTGGTCAGGGTATGAGTGGTCAGGGGATGAGTGGTCAGGGGATCAGGGGATGAGTGGTCAGGGGATGAGTGGTCAGGGGATCAGGGGATGAGTGGTCAGGGGATGAGTGGTCAGGGGATCAGGGGATGAGTGGTCAGGGGATCAGGGGGTCAGGGGATGAGTGGTCAGGGGATGAGTGGTCAGGGGATCAGGGGATGAGTGGTCAGGGGATCAGGGGATGAGTGGTCAGGGGATCAGGGGATGAGTGGTCAGGGGATCAGGGGATGAGTGGTCAGGGGATCAGGGGATGAGTGGTCAGGGGATCAGGGGATGAGTGGTCAGGGGATGAGTGGTCAGGGGATCAGGGGATGAGTGGTCAGGGGATCAGGGGATGAGTGGTCAGGGGATCAGGGGATGAGTGGTCAGGGGATCAGGGGATGAGTGGTCAGGGGATGAGTGGTCAGGGGATCAGGGGATGAGTGGTCAGGGGACGAGTGGTCAGGGGATGAGTAAATGAGGGGATGAGTGGTCAGGGGATGAGTAAATGAGGGGATGAGAGGATCAGGGGATGAGTGTTTGCTGTGTAATGTGATGGAGCTGCGATGCTAAATTCCAACACACACCTCTAAACCCACAGCAGAACATCTCGCGTTTAACACTTACCTTTAAAATAAATAATAATAATAAAAACAGGAGTGGTGAGTGTGGAGCTCGAGGGTGTGATAACGTACCTCACAGAATAATAGAGTCACTACACACTGATTAGATTTAACCACGGTACTGTGTGTGTGTGTGTGTGTGTGTGTGTGTGTGTGATGATAAAACAGAGCAGCATGTTTCCTCCTGAACTCATTTGGCCTTCGCTGTGAGAAACTCTTCTCTCTCTCTGAGGTTCTGCTCTTCTTGTCCTCATAGCGATGTCTCCGTGTCCACAAGCGTCCCCACATCCGCCTTGTCCACTGTGATTTTAATACTAGGGCTTTTATCACTGAGGAGAATAAACACACACACAGAGGAATAGAGTAAAGAAAAACATTAGGGTTGCATGGATAAACAGATGGACAGATACAGAGAAAAACAGACCGGGAGAAGGACAGACAGATATTCAGCTGGTTAATAAAGACAGACAGAAAGAAATAAGCAGACAGACAGACAGGCAGAAAGACAGGCTGAGAGACAGGCAGACAGAGAGTCAGACAGCTGAAGTTGTAAAAGTTGTTAATCTGAATCTGAGCTGATGAAGATAGAGGAAACAAGGGGGGAGAAGGATGAAGAGGAAGAAGAGAAGGAGGAAGAGGAGGAAGAGGAGAAAGAGGAGGAAGAGGAGAAGGAGGAAGAGGAGGAAGAGGAGGAGGAGAAGGAAAAGGAGGAAAAGGAGGAGAAGGAGGAAGAGGAGGAGGAGGAAGAGGAGAAGGAGGAGAAGGAGGAAGAGGAGGAGGAGGAAGAGGAGAAGGAGGAGGTGGAAAAGGAGGAGAAGGAGGAAAAGGAGGAGAAGGAGGAAGAGGAGAAGGAGGAGAAGGAGGAAGATGAGGAGGAGGAGGAGGAGGAGAAGGAAAAGGAGGAGAAGGAGGAAGAG
>NC_080732.1:20266849-20269349 GCF_019097595.1 Hemibagrus wyckioides | reverse complement strand
GTACACAGGTCCCTGTGTTCAAAGATTACAATCTGAATCGCCACTACGTGACCAAACACGAGGAGAAATACAAGAACCTGTCTGATGAAGAGCGTGGAAAGGAGTCGGAGGCTGTGGCCACGCTGCAAACCCGACAAGGACTTTTTACAAAACTTCACACACCCAGAGATGCAGCTGTCAAGACAAGTCATGTCATATCTCACAAAATCACTAGAAAAATAAAGCGTTTTCTGCCAGAGAGTTTATTAAGGAGTGTATGGTGGACTCTGCTGCCCTGATATGCCCAGAGAAAAAGGGGGCATTTGAGAACGTGCCCCTCTCTGACGCACTGTAACGACAAGGGTTGAGACATCGCGGGAAATCTGGAGCTTCAGCTGAGGAACAGAGCGGTCAACTTTGACCATTTTTCACTGGCTCTGGGTGAGAGCTGAGATCTACGTGACACTGCCCAGCTACTCGTGTTCTTATGTGGGATCGCTGCAGACTTCAAAATCACGGAAGAGCTGGCAGACTGGATTTTTCTCACTGAACAAGTAAAATGAACTAAACACAAGCACTTATTGCTTTCTGAATGAAGTTGAGCAGTTGCTTATCTTTAACATAATGCAAAACATCTTTTCAGTATTTGTGAAGATTAACAAGTTAAAAATAAAATGAAACGGTGATGCAATGATTGCTTTTGTTTTAAACTGTTTTTTATAGGATTATTTTCCTCTTTGACCTACACCACAATTCATAAATTTACAGAAATTTTCATAAATATTTACAGAATATCCTTAATCTTCTGATTACCAGCAGCAGCTAATCAAAATATATCATTTATTACTTTTTAGAATGGGAGAAAATTAAATTGAGCAGAATTAAGTTCAAGTTATCGTCGGTTCGGCCCTCCAACACAGTTCATATCTGTTATGTGGCCCCCTGTAGAAATTAATTGCCCAGCCCTGATCTACAGGGAACCACACACACGCGCACACACACGCGCACACACACGCGCACACACACGCGCACACACACGCCCACACACACACACGCGCACACACACGCGCACACACACGCGCACACACACACACACGCCCACACACACACACGCCGCAGCACACATCGCCGCACAGACACACGCCGCAAGACGCGACACACATCGCCAAGACGCACACACACGCCGCCACACACACGCCAAGACACACACACACACGCCGCGATTACACACACGCCAAGACTGACGACACATCGCAGACGCACACACGACACGCCCATTGACACACACACGCACGCCGCACACACACATCAAGCAGACACACCGCCAAGACGCGACACGCGACACATCGCCAAGACGCACACAAGACACACACACGCTACAAGACACGCACATCGCTACAAGACACACATGCGCACACACGCACACGCCGCACATTACGCGCACACACGCACATTACATGCACACGCACACACGCCGCACATTACACACATGCGCACACACGCACACGCCGCACATTACGCGCGCACACACGCCGCACACACGGCACACACGCACACACACGCATAACACGTCGCACACGCCAAGACACACACGCTGCACTTTACGCTGCGATTACCACACGCCAGCACACACGCCGCGACGCACACACATACACACGCACGCACTACGCAGCACACACACAGACGCACGCACACACGCAGACGCACACACACATACACGCTACGCACACACGCACACACACACGCAAGACACATCGCTGCGACACACATCGCACACACACACGCCCGACGCGACATTACACACGCCAGATGCACGCCAATAATACACACACATTGTCGCACATTGACGCCAGACACACGACACACACACGCCGCACACACGCCAAGACATCACACACGCACGCGGCAAGACGCAGATACACGCCGCACATCGCGCCACACACGCACACACGCCAAGACACGACATTACGCACAGCGCGCGACACACGCACACACATGGCGCACACACCTGCACACGCCGCGACACACGCCGCATTACCACGCAGTAATGTGTACACACGCGACACATCGCACACACGCCATAACACACACACGCTGCACATCGCCGCACACACGCCAAGACGCACACACATACACACGCCAAGAGACGCACACGCAGCACACACCTGGGTGCACGACGCATACACACGCGACGCACACACATACACACGCGTGTCGACGCACACGTGTGTGTAACACACACACGCACACACACGCCACCTTACACACACGCTGTATATGCACACACGTGCACACACACGCCAAGACGCACATTACATACACACGCTGCATGCACACACTGTGGCCTTCCCTGACACACACGCCAAGATGCACACACGCACACACACGCACACACGCCACAGACTTCGACACGCGCAAGACGCGATAATATCACGTTGCTGCCGCACACGCACGCACACACACACACGCACACACACGCACACACACACATTGACAACGGCCACACACACACACATGCACA
>NC_080732.1:20251849-20261849 GCF_019097595.1 Hemibagrus wyckioides | reverse complement strand
ACGCCTCGGCACCGGGGGGGATCTTCTTCATGAAGTTCATGTCCACCTGAGGGACATGAGAAGAGTGTGGGTGTGTGTTTGTGTGCATCACTGTTGTTATTACATGTAACATCAGGTGTGAACGGAGTGTCATAGAATGTTATATATAATGATATCTAATAACAAGAGGCTGAGATTATAATGATGTGTAATAAATTATGTTATAAACCTGTACTAGCTGTAGGATGAAGCATGAAAAATGCATGAAACAATGAAACATGATCATGTTCTCAAACACAGATTTCATAACCACTGATCAGGTCTGTGTGTGTGTGTGTGTGTGCGCGCGGAAGAACCACTTGATTGAATAAGAGAAGACAAGCATCTGATACTTTGAGGAACCACAGGAGTGTTTCCTCATCCTCATTCTCACACTCATCTCAGTGTCATATTTTTAAACCAACTCATATGCAATGTGTTAAGGGTAGGATGTGCACACACGCACACACACGTATGTGGTCGGGTCCCTGGGTGTGAGAAAGGTTCTAACACTAATATTATTATTATTACTGCCAGGAAAGTAATAACTGGCACCTGACCACGCGGTCAGATCGGACAACGCCACGTCAATGAGCAGGAAAATAAACGGTCACAACCCGGTCAGGATCTGGCGGAGAGGTAAAATACGAGGTGCTCACACACAGATGTGCTTCTCTTGCTGGACATCAGGACTAACTTCATTAGGACTCACCTCTTTTAACTGAATGTGGGTGGGGCTAATGCTAGGTAAAGTCTGTGTAAGCTCCTCCCACACCAATCACAAGGATGAATCCTGAAACTCTTTCAGCAAAACAAGAAAAAGTCTGTGACCTAGTGAGGTATGATAACTCAGTAATTACATGCTTATTACATAAAAGTTTAACAGTCCTGAATCTCACTGTTTATGCTATCGTGACAGAGGGCTGTCAATCAAGTGTGCTCATTATAATATCAGGCCACACCCTTCAGCTACTGAAATGTTATTTTTCTACCCTGGATCATGATACATTCCGAAAAATGTGTTTAAATAAAAGACCTGAATATTATTGGCTGATAGAAACACATGATGACATCATCAGAGAGTGCTGGCCAATCACAGGCCAGGTAAAGACTGAAACACAAGTTTACAAACCACAAACACGTCACAACACCTACACATGACTTCATGACACAGCTGATGATCACACACCACCACAGGCTGACTGACAGGACGCGATGAGTGACATCACAGTGACGTACAGAGGCGGGACTTACACTGGGTCTCTCAGTTCCACACCGACAGTGGAAAGAGATGCGACGGTCCTGTTGTCGTGGCTAGCATGCAGCACGGGGTGAAGCCAGGGATCAGGTCAGATGGAGACATGGATCAACTTCCTTTTACACCTGAATCTGGAGTCACTTCTGAACATGACTCATGAATCAGCTGCCGTTACACCTGATTCTGAATTCCTAATTTACTGCTGAATCTCAATCTAAACATGTCTGTTTCCACAACTAGACCTGTCCTTTAAATCAGAAGAAGAAAACTATTCCTGATTCAGATCTGTAAAAAAGATCTAGGTGTTATTTGGTGAGACACAAAGAGGGAAGTGTGTCCTGTCCAGGTGTGTGTATTCCAGTGAAGAAAACTGCTATTGTGTGATTACAGAAACCTAAGAATGTCCAGGAGAATTTGAGCTTTTATAAGTGTGTGTGTGTGTGTGTGTGTGTGTGTGTGTAACTGGAGCTCGGTGTGAGCAGGAAGCAGACAGACCCTACTCAGAGAGGGATTTGTGTGAAACAGTAATCGTACCTTACTGAAGTCCACGGTGCTGTTCTCTCTGCTCCCTCCGTTCATCCGACTCTCACTGGGTTTACTGTTCTCCAGATTCCCGGGAGCAGAGTGTGGAGACACCATGAGACCTAAGAGACAGACAGGAACACATGGAGAGACAGACAGACAGACAGACAGTATGGAGTATAATTACGTGTCCCAGTCTGAGAGACCAAGAGAGATAACCCATGTCTCCTGTTATTGCAGTTATTACCCTCATTATTACAGCTACGACTGGTTCTATCACTGTTATTACTGCTGATAACTCAGTTATTATTATTGTTGTATTAATATTGTTACACTGAATATTGTGTGTGTGTGTGTGTGTGTGTGTGTGTGTGCGCGCAACACAGTACAGCACTGGTTATGTTCTGCTCTGTGTGTGTGTTAATAATCTTTTTGTACTGAATAAAACTCTCAGCATTCAGACTTCAGAGTAAAAGACACACTTTGAGTAAAACATGAAAGAACTCACAAACACAGCTTCAGTGTGTATCTGACTCTGACAGAGCAGGGGTGTGTAATAAAGTGTAGTATATGATTAACACAGTGTTTAAACTCCAACACTAACGTCACTGATCCATGTGTACCCGCAACACACACACACACACACACACACACACACACAGAGACAGACAGAGAGAGAGACAGAGAGAGAGAGAGAACTGAGAAATCCCACTGGTGTAGAGTCATCCCCCTACTGAGACTGTGTGTACATACACAGTATGTTGAGCTTTAAGCAAACAAACAGTGATACACACAGACAACTGCAAACACACACACAGAGTGAGTGAGTGAGTGAGTGAGTGAGAGAGACAGTGAGAGAGACAGTGATTGAGAGAGTGAGACAGTGAGAGAGTGAGTGAGTGAGAGAGAGAGACAGTGAGAGAGTGAGTGAGTGAGAGAGACAGTGAGAGAGACAGTGATTGAGTGAGTGAGTGAGAGAGACAGTGAGAGAGACAGTGATTGAGTGAGTGAGTGAGTGAGTGAGTGAGTGAGTGAGTGAGTGAGAGAGACAGTGAGAGAGACAGTGATTGAGAGAGTGAGTGAGAGAGACAGTGATTGAGAGAGTGAGTGAGTGAGACAGTGATTGAGAGAGTGAGTGAGTGAGACAGTGATTGAGAGAGTGAGTGAGTGATTGAGTGAGAGAGACAGTGATTGAGAGAGTGAGTGAGTGAGACAGTGAGTGAGAGAGTGAGTGAGACAGTGATTGAGAGAGTGAGTGAGTGAGACAGTGATTGAGAGAGTGAGTGAGTGAGACAGTGATTGAGAGAGTGAGTGAGACAGTGATTGAGAGAGTGAGTGAGTGAGACAGTGATTGAGAGAGTGAGTGAGTGAGACAGTGATTGAGAGAGTGAGTGAGACAGTGATTGAGAGAGTGAGTGAGAGAGAGAGTGAGTGAGTGAGACAGTGATTGAGAGAGTGAGTGAGAGAGACAGTGATTGAGAGAGTGAGTGAGAGAGACAGTGATTGAGAGAGTGAGTGAGTGAGACAGTGATTGAGAGAGTGAGACAGTGATTGAGAGAGTGAGTGAGACAGTGATTGAGTGAGACAGAGATTGAGAGAGTGAGACAGTGATTGAGAGAGTGAGACAGTGATTGAGAGTGAGTGAGTGAGTGAGACAGTGATTGAGAGAGTGAGTGAGTGAGACAGTGATTGAGAGAGTGAGTGAGTGAGACAGTGATTGAGAGAGTGAGTGAGTGAGACAGTGATTGAGAGAGAGAGAGACAGTGAGTGAGAGAGTGAGTGAGTGAGACAGTGAGAGAGACAGTGATTGAGAAAGTGAGTGAGTGAGACAGTGATTGAGAGAGAGAGAGACAGTGAGTGAGAGAGTGAGTGAGTGAGTGAGTGAAACAGTGATTGAGAAAGTGAGTGAGTGAGACAGTGATTGAGAGTGAGTGAGAGACAGTGAGAGAGACAGTGATTGAGAAAGTGAGTGAGTGAGACAGTGATTGAGAGAGTGAGTGAGTGAGACAGTGATTGAGAGAGTGAGACAGTGATTGAGAGAGTGAGTGAGTGAGTGAGTGAGAGAGTGAGACAGTGATTGAGAGAGTGAGACAGTGATTGAGAGAGTGAGACAGTGAGTGAGAGAGTGAGTGAGTGAGTGAGACAGTGATTGAGAAAGTGAGTGAGTGAGACAGTGATTGAGCGAGTGAGTGAGAGAGACAGTGAGTGAGACAGTGAGACAGTGATTGAGAGAGTGAGACAGTGATTGAGAGAGTGAGTGAGTGAGACAGTGATTGAGAGAGTGAGACAGTGATTGAGAGAGTGAGTGAGTGAGACAGTGATTGAGAGAGTGAGACAGTGATTGAGAGAGTGAGACAGTGATTGAGAGAGTGAGTGAGTGAGACAGTGATTGAGAGAGTGAGTGAGTGAGACAGTGATTGAGAGAGTGAGTGAGTGAGTGAGACAGTGATTGAGAGAGTGAGTGAGTGAGTGAGACAGTGATTGAGAGAGTGAGTGAGTGAGACAGTGATTGAGAGAGTGAGACAGTGATTGAGAGAGTGAGTGAGTGAGACAGTGATTGAGAGAGTGAGACAGTGATTGAGAGAGTGAGACAGTGATTGAGAGAGTGAGACAGTGATTGAGAGAGTGAGTGAGTGAGACAGTGATTGAGAGAGTGAGACAGTGATTGAGAGAGTGAGTGAGTGAGACAGTGATTGAGAGAGTGAGACAGTGATTGAGAGAGTGAGACAGTGATTGAGAGAGTGAGACAGTGATTGAGAGAGTGAGTGAGTGAGACAGTGATTGAGAGAGTGAGACAGTGATTGAGAGAGTGAGACAGTGATTGAGAGAGTGAGACAGTGATTGAGAGAGTGAGACAGTGATTGAGAGAGTGAGAGTGAGTAAAATCAGAGATACAGAAAGTGTGATGCTGCAAAACACAGAGAAAAGAGAGAGAGAAAGAGAAAGACAGGAGAGAATAAACAACTGTTAAAGACAAACAGAGAGACTAACAGAGACAGAGGGTGTGAGAGAAACCCCATGCTAAACACTGGAGGGTATTTGCCTTCTGAAGGCGGGGGCAGAAGCAGGAAGTTCTGGGCAGGGCCAGCCATCATCCCCTCCCCCTCATAGTGGGCAGGGTCACAAAACTGAGCCTCATCCTCCTCAGGTGGGAACAGCACTACCTGTGGGATGTCGTCTGTCTCTCCACTGCACACAAGCAGCTCGGGCACCCGAGAGGAGGTGGGGCAGTCGAAAGGGGGTGTGGCCATGTGTGTGGTGTTCATCGAAGGGGTGGAGCTCGATTGTGGCTGCAGGATGTTGAGCATGAAGGAGCTACGAGAGTCTCGGGATGCCCGGCGTGACTGAGGGAAGTAGGAGAGTCTCCTAAGTGACGCGCGTGGGGCAGACAGCCCCTCCCCTTTAGGGCGGAGCAAAAGAGGAAGATGAGGATGAATAAAAGATAAACAGAATGAAGGAAGAGTAGGCGGAGTTTAGTCATGCACACAAAGGAAGATGCAGAAGAGTGGTAGGGTATAGTCATGTGCAGAAATATGATACACACACATGCATGCGCACACACACACACACACACACTTTACATGCACGCAGGCACATACATATAGACACATGCATGCACACATGCAATTAACAACAGGCTTTACTCAACACTGCCCTCTGCTGGAAATGCTCATCTCCTTATGCATTAAAATTCACACACACACACACACACACACACACCCCATTTTTACTGTTTGTGGACAAGAAGTGGATACTAACAGTTAAACCTGTATGTTTAGGAAGCGAGGCTCTTTGTGGAATGTTTTTACAACCCGGGGTGTGTGTGTGTGTGTGTGAGAGCATCTCACCATTCCGGTCAAGTAAGTGCGGGTCCGAGTGTTTCTTGCCTATATCGGCGAAAGAGCGCACAAGTGGGATGCGGTTGCTCAGCTTCTTCTCACTCTGGTGATGGTGCCGCTTCAGCATGGCCTCTCGAACCTTCTCCTTCAGAGACTCGTCCAGCTGATTGGACGCCACCATGCTATCGATGATCATGTCTGAAACAGGAAAATAAAAAAAATTAAAAAACGGACCTCACGCACACCGCAGCACAAAGCCTAACAAATCCACAGGCTAACCGCGCTGGACACTAACCTGCGATCTCGTCGATGGTGTTAGCTCTCATGTCCAGCAGCACCGTGCCGTTCATGATGCAGCTGCGGAGCTCAAACAGGCTGTGGAGTGAGAGAGTGGCTACATACGGCTTACTCCATCTCTCACCTCCATCCTCCACATCCTCCTCAAACTTCAGCCACCTGCACACACACACACACACACACAGGTGTATGATACTGGCTGATGTGTATTTGTGTCTATTGTGTGAACATGTACTGTGGTGTGTGTGTGTGTGTGTACCTGGCCATCTCCTTCCACTCATACATCTCTCCATCGAGGAAGTGGAGCTCGTCCAGCTCAGTGAACAGGTCATGTGGAATGTGTTCTTCATCATCATCCTCAGTACCCAGAATAAACTGAACCCGCTGAGAGGGAGTGTCTGTGGAAGAGAAGGAAGGTCAAGGTCACTCAGGTCACAGGCTCATGATTAAAATTTAACAGCAGTGACCCCTGGGGTTCTATAGTTCTAGAGGATCATGGTCACTTAATTAGGGAATAGGAGTCGAAATCAAACACACTAGGACATACGGTGTGTGTGTGTGTGTGTGTGTGAGTGTGTTACCGTATGTGGGGGACTCTCGTCCGTCCTCACGGTCAGAGCCTCTGTCTCTCCGTTTGCGGTGTCTGTGTCCTCGATGTCGATGTCGTCTCCTGCTCTGTCGCCCCAAAGGGACGTGGACCCCGACATACACGGCTCTGTGACCTAACAACACGACCACACTGAAATCACTCTGTCCCTCTGAACAGAAAGAGACATCATGCACTCATGCTGAGAAATATGGAATGTGGGAAACATCTAAAGATGGGAGTGAGAACTCAGTTTAACAAACAGTTGTAATAAAGCAGACAGAAACACTGGGACAGTCAGTATTTGGGTGGTTTGGATCATGTTACTGTTGGGAAATTTTGTGATTTATTAAACAAGACGATGAGACGAGACACCCGGAACACAGTGTCACACCAGTCAGGATTCCCCTAACGTAACCTTTCAGAGTGAGACATGGAAATGGAATGTGACCGTGCAGTGAAGGGCATGGACGCAGCACACTAACACCACGCCCAGGAAGAACCAGCGCCGGCTTCATCTCGGGTCACAAGCTGAAACCAGACATGTTTCTTCAGAACAACAACCAAAACACAACAGCCTTAATATGAAGTAATCATATTAACACACACACACACACACACACACACAAAATGGTGCATTATCATGTGCTGGGGTGTGTGGAGGTGTGTGTTAAACACCCTCCTGAGGTGAAAATGTGTGTTAGGCTTCTAATGCTCTGCTGAGATGGGATTAGTTTTGTGCTTTAGACTTCAGGGAAACTCCATCCCTCACAGGTGGAGCAGTGATTTGATTTCTGTCCTGATTGCAGTGTCCGTTTCTCTGCATGCCTGAGAGAACTCCCGGACACAACACGGTTTCCCACTGAGCGTTAATCCGGGCTGTTCAGTAATTTTATAAAATAAAGTGTCAGAGTGGTCTAGCTTCACCTTTATCTCAATAGAATTAGGGGTCAAAATCTAGAAATCTAGACTGCTTAAAAATGTAAATTGGGAACGACTCAATTTTGCATACTGTAACCTGATTCATTCTTAAATGTGATCATGTGATAATACTACACACTCCACCTGATCTGGAGGTGAAGCTGAAGGTCTGAACTTGGAGCTCATGTTCATTACTGAACTTTAACTCTAATATATGGAGATAGAGACAGCTAGATTTAATCGTACAAGTATGATTAACTCACGGTGCCAATATTTACGGAGCTGACCGTATAAAGTTTATGGACCGGATCCTGATGCCAGTGTAAAAGCATCAAAGATGTAAATGAATGAAAATGAGAGCAGTGTGAGGTCATGAGGTGGAGTCATGATGACGACGGTGTGGATAAAAGCCTCCTTTGTATCAGACACAATATCATGACTGTTGTGTTCTTTTAATAAACATAAGGGTGATAACGTGATCACGTGAGCAGACGTGACGCAGGAGTCCCGGCCGAGAGGAACACGCTTCCTCATCATCCTGTTTGTTCACAGCAGTCTGACTGGGAAAGGCTGATCAGATATGTCTTTTATTACACACATACACACCACCTTCAATAACAAACACACACCATCCTCATACCCAGCATGTGTGTGTGTGTTCTGTTTTTTTTGTTCATTTAGTTAAAGTTTGATGTTAGATGCAGAGAGACTGTGATTATATGAGACGGTGTGTGTGTGTGTTCACTGTGAGTCAAATCAATGACGTCCTGCAACCGGAGTTTTAATAACCAACAAAGGCTACCTTTAATTCAATCCCCTCAATCCCTAATAAGCCTTCACACACTTTTGTGTGTATGTGTGTGTGTGTGTGTGCTGGAGCTGTGGGAAAGTCGTTGGAGAAATTAGACTGAGTGAAAGAGAGAAAAGGCTGAGAAACTCAACACCTCTCCTCACTGATTATCATCTGTGTGTAGAATAAACTGCTCCATTATCATTTAGAAAAAAACAATTAAGGTAAATTGGGGAGGGTAAGGGCTAAAAAGGGAGGGGAAATGGCTAATTGGGCCCAATTTGGACATTTCCACTTAGGGGTGGAGTCACTTTTGTTGCCAACAGTTTAGACATTAATGTCTGTGTGTTGAGTTATTTTGAGGGGACAGTAAATTTACACTGTTATACAGGCTGGACACTCACTACTGTACATTGGAGCAGAGGGGCAGTTCTTCAGTGTTGTCACATGAAAAGATATAATAAAATATTTACAAAAATGTGAGGGGTGTACTCACTTTTGTGAGATACTGTGTGTGTGTGTGTGTGTGTGTTTTACTCTGTGAATCTTTGTTGTGTGTGTGTGTGTGTGTGTGTGTGTGTGTGTGACTGTGTGTGTATGATGTAGAAGGAGTCTCCAGTGTCAGTGCTGTGTATCAGTCAGAGGTGAAGCTGGACCTTCATCAGGTCAGGAGTTCACACTGCTTTGCATTTTTTTCCTCAGTGTGTGTTTTCTCTTAATACCATAAGAGAGAGAATAAAGAGAGACTGCTGAGGGGGTGAGTGTTTATAGCTGAAGAGAGAGAATAAAGAGAGACTGCTGAGGGGGTGAGTGTTTATAGCTGAAGAGAGAGAGAATAAAGAGAGACTGCTGAGGGGATGAGTGTTTATAGCTGAAGAGAGAGAATAAAGAGAGACTGCTGAGGGGATGAGTGTTTATAGCTGAAGAGAGAGAGAATAAAGAGAGACTGCTGAGGGGGTGAGTGTTTATAGCTGATGAGAGAGAATAAAGAGAGACTGCTGAGGGGATGAGTGTTTATAGCTGAAGAGAGAGAGAATAAAGAGAGACTGCTGAGGGGGTGAGTGTTTATAGCTGATAAAGAGAGAGAATAAAGAGAGACTGCTGAGGGGGTGAGTGTTTATAGCTGATAGAGAGAGAGAATAAAGAGAGACTGCTGAGGGGATGAGTGTTTATAGCTGAAGAGAGAGAGAATAAAGAGAGACTGCTGAGGGGATGAGTGTTTATAGCTGAAGAGAGAGAGAATAAAGAGAGACTGCTGAGGGGATGAGTGTTTATAGCTGGAGAGAGAGAATAAAGAGAGACTGCTGAGGGGATGAGTGTTTATAGCTGAAGAGAGAGAGAATAAAGAGAGACTGCTGAGGGGATGAGTGTTTATAGCTGGAGAGAGAGAATAAAGAGAGACTGCTGAGGGGATGAGTGTTTATAGCTGAAGAGAGAGAGAATAAAGAGAGACTGCTGAGGGGGTGAGTGTTTATAGCTGATGAGAGAGAATAAAGAGAGACTGCTGAGGGGATGAGTGTTTATAGCTGAAGAGAGAGAGAATAAAGAGAGACTGCTGAGGGGGTGAGTGTTTATAGCTGAAGAGAGAGAGAATAAAGAGAGACTGCTGAGGGGATGAGTGTTTATAGCTGAAGAGAGAGAATAAAGAGAGACTGCTGAGGGGATGAGTGTTTATAGCTGAAGAGAGAGAGAATAAAGAGAGACTGCTGAGGGGGTGAGTGTTTATAGCTGATGAGAGAGAATAAAGAGAGACTGCTGAGGGGATGAGT
>NC_080732.1:20236849-20241849 GCF_019097595.1 Hemibagrus wyckioides | reverse complement strand
TGTGTGATGTTCAGGAGTGTCTGATGGTGTTCACATGTGTGATGTTCAAGAGTGTCTGATGGTGTTCACGTGTGTGTGATGTTCAGGAGTGTCTGATGGTGTTCACATGTGTGATGTTCAAGAGTGTCTGATGGTGTTCACGTGTGTGTGATGTTCAGGAGTGTCTGATGGTGTTCACGTGTGTGTGATGTTCAGGAGTGTCTGATGGCGTTCATGTGTGTGTGATGGTGTTCACGTGTGTGTGATGTTCAGGAGTGTCTGATGGTGTTCACGTGTGTGTGATGTTCAGGTGTGTGTGATGGTGTTCACGTGTGTGTGATGTTCAGGAGTGTCTGATGGTGTTCACGTGTGTGTGATGTTCACGTGTGTGTGATGTTCAGGTGTGTGTGATGGTGTTCACGTGTGTGTGATGTTCAGGTGTGTGTGATGGTGTTCACGTGTGTGTGATGTTCAGGTGTGTGTGATGGTGTTCACGTGTGTGTGATGTTCAGGTGTGTGTGATGGTGTTCACGTGTGTGTGATGTTCAGGAGTGTCTGATGGTGTTCACGTGTGTGTGATGTTCAGGAGTGTGTGATGGTGTTCACGTGTGTGTGATGTTCAGGTGTGTGTGATGGTGTTCACGTGTGTGTGATGTTCAGGAGTGTCTGATGGTGTTCACGTGTGTGTGATGTTCAGGTGTGTGTGATGGTGTTCACGTGTGTGTGATGTTCAGGAGTGTCTGATGGTGTTCACGTATGTGTGATGGTGTTCACGTATGTGTGATGTTCAGGTGTGTGTGATGGTGTTCACGTGTGTGTGATGTTCAGGTGTGTGTGATGGTGTTCACGTGTGTGTGATGTTCAGGAGTGTCTGATGGTGTTCACGTATGTGTGATGGTGTTCACGTATGTGTGATGTTCAGGTGTGTGTGATGGTGTTCATGTGTGTGTGATGTTCAGGTGCGTGTGATGGTGTTCACGTGTGTGTGATGGTGTTCACGTGTGTGTGATGTTCAGGTGTGTCTGATGGTGTTCACGTGTGTGTGATGTTCAGGTGTGTGTGATGGTGTTCACGTGTGTGTGATGTTCAGGTGTGTGTGGTGGTGTTCAGGTGTGTGTGATGGTGTTCAGGGGTGTCTGGTGGTGCTCAGGGGTGTGTGATGGTGTTCAGGTGTGTGTGATGGTGTTCAGGTGTGTGTGATGGTCATGTGTGTGATGTTCAGGAGTGTCTGATGGTGTTCACATGTGTGATGTTCAGGAGTGTCTGATGGTGTTCACATGTGTGTGATGTTCAGGTGTGTCTGATGGTGTTCACGTGTGTGTGATGTTCAGGTGTGTGTGATGGTGTTCACGTGTGTGTGATGTTCAGGTGTGTGTGATGGTGTTCACGTGTGTGTGATGTTCAGGTGTGTGTGGTGGTGTTCAGGGGTGTCTGGTGGTGCTCAGGGGTGTCTGGTGGTGCTCAGGGGTGTCTGGTGGTGCTCAGGGGTGTCTGGTGGTGCTCAGGTGTGTGTGATGGTGTTCAGGTGTGTGTGATGGTGTTCAGGTGTGTGTGATGTTCATGTGTGTGATGTTCAGGAGTGTCTGATGGTGTTCACATGTGTGATGTTCAGGAGTGTCTGATGGTGTTCACATGTGTGTGATGTTCAGGAGTGTCTGATGGTGTTCACATGTGTGATGTTCAGGAGTGTCTGATGGTGTTCACATGTGTGTGATGTTCAGGAGTGTGTGATGGTGTTCACGTGTGTGTGATGTTCAGGTGTGTGTGATGGTGTTCACGTGTGTGTGATGGTGTTCACGTGTGTGTGATGGTGTTCACGTGTGTGTGATGTTCAGGTGTGTGTGATGGTGTTCACGTGTGTGTGATGTTCAGGTGTGTGTGATGGTGTTCAGGTGTGTGTGGTGGTGTTCAGGGGTGTCTGGTGGTGCTCAGGGGTGTCTGGTGGTGCTCAGGGGTGTCTGGTGGTGCTCAGGGGTGTCTGGTGGTGCTCAGGGGTGTGTGATGGTGTTCAGGTGTGTGTGATGGTGTTCAGGTGTGTGTGATGTTCATGTGTGTGATGTTCAGGAGTGTCTGATGGTGTTCACATGTGTGATGTTCAGGAGTGTCTGATGGTGTTCACATGTGTGATGTTCAGGAGTGTCTGATGGTGTTCACATGTGTGTGATGTTCAGGAGTGTGTGATGGTGTTCACGTATGTGTGATGTTCAGGTGTGTGTGATGGTGTTCACGTGTGTGTGATGGTGTTCACGTGTGTGTGATGGTGTTCACGTGTGTGTGATGTTCAGGTGTGTGTGATGGTGTTCACGTGTGTGTGATGTTCAGGTGTGTGTGATGGTGTTCACGTGTGTGTGATGTTCAGGAGTGTCTGATGGTGTTCACGTATGTGTGATGGTGTTCACGTATGTGTGATGTTCAGGTGTGTGTGATGGTGTTCACGTGTGTGTGATGTTCAGGTGTGTGTGATGGTGTTCACGTGTGTGTGATGTTCAGGAGTGTGTGATGGTGTTCACGTGTGTGTGATGTTCAGGAGTGTGTGATGGTGTTCACGTGTGTGTGATGTTCAGGAGTGTGTGATGGTGTTCACGTGTGTGTGATGTTCAGGAGTGTCTGATGGTGTTCACGTGTGTGTGATGTTCAGGAGTGTCTGGTGGTGTTCACGTGTGTGTGATGTTCAGGTGTGTCTGATGGTGTTCACGTGTGTGTGATGTTCAGGTGTGTGTGATGGTGTTCACGTGCGTGTGATGTTCAGGTGTGTGTGGTGGTGTTCAGGGGTGTCTGGTGGTGCTCAGGGGTGTCTGGTGGTGCTCAGGGGTGTCTGGTGGTGCTCAGGGGTGTCTGGTGGTGCTCAGGGGTGTCTGGTGGTGTTCAGGGGTGTCTGGTGGTGTTCAGGTGTGTGTGATGGTGTTCAGGTGTGTGTGATGGTGTTCAGGTGTGTGTGATGTTCAGGAGTGTCTGATGGTGTTCACATGTGTGATGTTCAGGAGTGTCTGATGGTGTTCACATGTGTGATGTTCAGGAGTGTCTGATGGTGTTCACATGTGTGTGATGTTCAGGAGTGTGTGATGGTGTTCACGTGTGTGTGATGGTGTTCACGTATGTGTGATGGTGTTCACGTATGTGTGATGTTCAGGTGTGTGTGATGGTGTTCACGTGTGTGTGATGGTGTTCACGTGTGTGTGATGTTCAGGTGTGTGTGATGGTGTTCACGTGTGTGTGATGTTCAGGTGTGTGTGATGGTGTTCACGTGTGTGTGATGTTCAGGAGTGTCTGATGGTGTTCACGTATGTGTGATGGTGTTCACGTATGTGTGATGTTCAGGTGTGTGTGATGGTGTTCACGTGTGTGTGATGGTGTTCACGTGTGTGTGATGTTCAGGAGTGTCTGATGGTGTTCACGTATGTGTGATGGTGTTCACGTATGTGTGATGGTCAGGTGTGTGTGATGGTGTTCACGTGTGTGTGATGTTCAGGTGCGTGTGATGGTGTTCACGTGTGTGTGATGGTGTTCACGTGTGTGTGATGTTCAGGTGTGTGTGATGGTGTTCACGTGTGTGTGATGTTCAGGTGTGTGTGATGGTGTTCACGTGTGTGTGATGTTCAGGAGTGTCTGATGGTGTTCACGTGTGTGTGATGTTCAGGAGTGTCTGATGGTGTTCACGTGTGTGTGATGTTCAGGAGTGTCTGATGGTGTTCACGTGTGTGTGATGTTCAGGAGTGTCTGATGGTGTTCACGTGTGTGTGATGTTCAGGAGTGTCTGATAGTGTTCACGTGTGTGTGATGTTCAGGAGTGTCTGATAGTGTTCACGTGTGTGTGATGTTCAGGTGTGTGTGATGGTGTTCACGTGTGTGTGATGTTCAGGTGTGTGTGATGGTGTTCACGTGTGTGTGATGTTCAGGAGTGTGTGATGGTGTTCACGTGTGTGTGATGTTCAGGAGTGTCTGATGGTGTTCACGTGTGTGTGATGTTCAGGTGTGTGTGATGGTGTTCACGTGTGTGTGATGTTCAGGAGTGTCTGATGGTGTTCACGTGTGTGTGATGTTCAGGTGTGTGTGATGGTGTTCACGTGTGTGTGATGTTCAGGTGTGTGTGATGGTGTTCACGTGTGTGTGATGTTCAGGTGTGTCTGATGGTGTTCACGTATGTGTGATGGTGTTCACGTATGTGTGATGTTCACGTGTGTGTGATGGTGTTCACGTGTGTGTGATGGTGTTCACGTGTGTGTGATGTTCAGGTGTGTGTGATGGTGTTCACGTGTGTGTGATGTTCAGGAGTGTCTGATGGTGTTCACGTATGTGTGATGGTGTTCACGTATGTGTGATGTTCAGGTGTGTGTGATGGTGTTCACGTGTGTGTGATGGTGTTCACGTGTGTGTGATGTTCAGGAGTGTCTGATGGTGTTCACGTATGTGTGATGGTGTTCACGTATGTGTGATGTTCAGGTGTGTGTGATGGTGTTCACGTGTGTGTGATGTTCAGGTGCGTGTGATGGTGTTCACATGTGTGTGATGGTGTTCACGTGTGTGTGATGTTCACGTGTGTGTGATGGTGTTCACGTGTGTGTGATGGTGTTCACGTGTGTGTGATGTTCAGGTGCGTGTGATGGTGTTCACGTGTGTGTGATGGTGTTCACGTGTGTGTGATGGTGTTCACGTGTGTGTGATGGTGTTCACGTATGTGTGATGTTCAGGTGTGTGTGATGGTGTTCATGTGTGTGTGATGTTCAGGTGTGTGTGATGGTGTTCACGTGTGTGTGATGGTGTTCACGTGTGTGTGATGGTGTTCACGTGTGTGATGGTGTTCACGTGTGTGTGATGGTCAGGAGTGTCTGATGGTGTTCAGGAAAAAGGTGTGGGTTTAATTGTGGGGTAGAATTTCTCTCTGATGTTTATCTGTAAGTGCATCTATAGTCACTTATCTATAAGTGCAGCTCTGTCTCAGTTACAATGTTGGCACAAGCTGTGTGTGTGTGTGTGTGTGTGTGTGTGTGTGTGTGTGTGTGTGTGCGCGCATGTGTGTGTTT
>NC_080732.1:20224349-20234349 GCF_019097595.1 Hemibagrus wyckioides | reverse complement strand
CTCCTTTGTGACGTAGCGTGAGGGTGTGCATATTAATGAGGGGGGAGGGGCATGGGAATAATCGCCGACTAAAAGCAGGAAATAACGCACAAGTGTAATAATTAAACTATTTTATATATTATTGTTGTTGTTGTTGTTAATAATAATATTTATATAATACTAACGATATTTTACCTATTTAAAGAGGAAGAAACAAAATGGATTGTTTAAAATATTTAAAGTATAAATATCCCAGGGAGTTTGTGTTTTTTGTAATTAATTAATTAATTATTTATGTATTTTTTTTTTCTCATATCTGATCAGTATTATACACAGCATCAGTATGGTTCCTGACCACAGAATTCCCATGAAAAGCCTGTGTGTGTGTGTGTGTGTGTGAGAGAGAGAGAGAGAGAGACAGAGACCAGCAGGAGGTTATTATGACAGTTTAATTTTTCCTTTTGAAGAGAAATATGATTCATGATCAATATTGTTCACAGATCATGTTATATTATTCACAGATTTATTTCACCATGTGAAGAGTCACAGGAATAAAGAGAAACATGGAGGAAAGCTTCACACACACACACACACACACACACACACACACACACACACACACACACCTGAACTCTGTTTTTGTGTTAGTTGCTGTAATGTTGTTGGTTTCACCTTTCTTTAATCAGATGGATGTGAAACTCAGAGGAAACCCTGCTGTAGGCTTCTACAGGGTTCTTCACACAACTTTTGAGGTTCTCTCAAAAAAATGTATTGTATGTTCTATAGAGTGTGTAGTGTGTTTGTCTGATATCCTTTAGCTTTAATGTAAACTTTAAATCTCCTTTATTTCTGATTTGTTTGATTGACGCAGGTGTGTTAGAGTTTAGTCTTAAACTCTACACCACACTGTTTACATCTTCATCATCATCATCATCTTTATCACTTTTTATCCATTTAATCTGCGGCTCAGTGCTTAACAGAAGATAACAAAATATAAACAAAACAAATAATAATAAATAAAAACAAATAACAGAATGTCAGAAAAAAGTAATAACAGGCTAAAGTGAGAATAAGAGTAATTAATATCATATTAAGGTCTTGTAGCTGTGACGTGACTGAGCTCAGGTCCAATATTGTGTGATGCTGAATCAAAAGTTTTCCACAATCCAAAGGTGTGTGTGTGTGTTATAGAGTAGATTTGTGTTTTTCCCATGCAGAACATTGGGTTAGAGGTGAGCTTAGACTCTTAACAGCTTTATTTCACACTGTGGGACATTTAATCCAGTTTCACTCTCACATTACACACACACACACTAGCGAGCTTTAACACGGAGCTCCTGCGGTGTCATGGTGAGGATGTGTGAACTGGTGAAGTTATTTTAATTGGGATTTGTTCTCAGGTGCTATGTCTTGGGGTGTTACTGAATAAACACCTTCCTCTTTAATAATCTAATAAATCTGTGTTCCTGAGGAACCTCACAGCTGTGGAGAGATAGAGCTCTGACTGGATATGAGTCCAGAGTCACCAGAGGATGTAAAGACAATCCCATCACATAGACCACACCCACTCCCATCATATAGACCACACCCACTCCCATCACATAGAAACAGACATCATCACCACGCTGATGTACAGAGAACCAGCTGCAGAACTCAATCCAGGGCAAGAAGAAGATCTCAGTGAGACGACATGAGGAAGATCAATGTGTCAGAAACATCAGCTGGACCTACAGCACCAATTTTCATCTGGAAAGGTTCATCAGTCACTCGCTTCCATAACCTATTTATCATTTAATAATGTGTTTATTATCTAGAGTTAACTTTCCCTAACAGACCAGTGTAGACCACACCCCTTACTCTGACTCCCAGCCAATCACAACACTCCATGTAAGAGCAGAGACTGATGAGATGTTGCTGGTTTGATGTAAGTGATGTGAGTCTGATGCTATTCTGATGCGAGTCTGATGAGAGGTTGATCCGAGTCTGATGCTATTCTGATGTGCGTCTGATGCTATTCTGATGTGAGTCTGATGCTATTCTGATGTGAGTCTGATGCTATTCTAATGCGAGTCTGATGCTATTCTGATGTGAGTCTGATGCTATTCTGATGTGAGTCTGATGCTATTCTGATGAGAGTCTGATGCTATTAGGATGTGAGTCTGATGCAAGTATGATACTATTCTGATGTGAGGCTGCTGCAAGTCTGATGCGAGTCTGATGCTATACTGATGTGAGTCTGATGCTATTCTGATGTGAGGCTGATGAGAGTCTGATGCTATTCTGATGTGAGTCTGATGCTATTCTGATGCGAGTCTGATGCTATTCTGATGAGAGTCTGATGCTATTCTGATGTGAGGCTGATGAGAGTCTGATGCTATTCTGATGTGAGTCTGATGCTATTCTGATGTGAGTCTGATGCAAGGTTGATCCGAGTCTGATGCTATTCTAATGTGAGTCTGATGCTATTCTGATGTGAGTCTGATGCTATTCTGATGTGAGTCTGATGCTATTCTAATGCGAGTCTGATGCTATTCTGATGTGAGGCTGATGTGAGTCTGATGCTATTCTGATGTGAGTCTGATGCTATTCTGATGAGAGTCTGATGCTATTCTGATGTGAGTCTGATGCTATTCTGATGAGAGTCTGATGCTATTCTGATGTGAGTCTGATGCTATTCTGATGAGAGTCTGATACTAATCTGATGTGAGTCTGATACTATTCTGATGTGAGTCTGATGCTATTCTGATGAGAGTCTGATGCTATTCTGATGAGAGTCTGATGCTATTCTGATGTGAGTCTGATGCTATTCTGATGAGAGTCTGATATTATTCTGATGTGAGGCTGATGCTATTCTGATGTGAGTCTGATGCTATTCTGATGAGAGTCTGATGCTATTCTGATGTGAGTCTGATGCTATTCTGATGAGAGTCTGATGCTATTCTGATGCGAGTCTGATGCTATTCTGATGCGAGTCTGATGATATTCTGATCTGAGGCTGATGTGAGTCTGATGCTATTCTGATGTGAGGCTGATGTGAGTCTGATGCTATTCTGATGCGAGTCTGATGCTATTCTGATGTGAGTCTGATGCTATTCTGATGAGAGTCTGATGCTATTCTGATCTGAGTCTGATGCTATTCTGATGCGAGTCTGATGCTATTCTGATGAGAGTCTGATACTAATCTGATGTGAGTCTGATACTATTCTGATGTGAGTCTGATGCTATTCTGATGTGAGGCTGATGTGAGTCTGATGCTATTCTAATGTGTCTGATGCTATTCTGATGAGAGTCTGATGCTATTCTGATGTGAGTCTGATGCTATTCTGATGAGAGTCTGATGCTATTCTGATGTGAGTCTGATGCTATTCTGATGTGAGTCTGATGCTATTCTGATGTGAGTCTGATACTATAATGGTGTGAGGCTGATGTGAGTCTGATGCTATTCTAATGTGAGTCTGATGCTATTCTGATGAGAGTCTGATGCTATTCTGATGAGAGTCTGATACTAATCTGATGTGAGTCTGATGCTAATCTGATGTGAGTCTGATGCTATTCTGATGAGAGTCTGATGCTATTCTGATGTGAGGCTGATGCTATTCTGATGAGAGTCTGATACTATTCTGATGCGAGTCTGATGCTATTCTGATGAGAGTCTGATGCTATTCTGATGAGAGTCTGATGCTATTCTGATGAGAGTCTGATGCTATTCTGATGAGAGTCTGATGCTATTCTGATCTGAGTCTGATGCTATTCTGATGAGAGTCTGATGCTATTCTGATGAGAGTCTGATGCTATTCTGATGAGAGTCTGATACTAATCTGATGTGAGTCTGATGCTAATCTGATGTGAGTCTGATGCTATTCTGATGAGAGTCTGATGCTATTCTGATGTGAGGCTGATGCTATTCTGATGAGAGTCTGATGCTATTCTGATGCGAGTCTGATGCTATTCTGATGTGAGTCTGATGCTATTCTGATGAGAGTCTGATGCTATTCTGATGCGAGTCTGATGCTATTCTGATGCGAGTCTGATGCTATTCTGATGTGAGGCTGATGCTATTCTGATGAGAGTCTGATACTATTCTGATGCGAGTCTGATGTTATTCTAATGTGAGTCTGATGCTATTCTGATGAGAGTCTGATGCTATTCTGATGAGAGTCTGATGCTATTCTAATGCGAGTCTGATGCTATTCTGATGAGAGTCTGATGCTATTCTGATGAGAGTCTGATGCTATTCTGATGAGAGTCTGATATTATTCTGATGTGAGGCTGATGCGAGTCTGATGCTATTCTGATGAGAGTCTGATGCTATTCTGATGTGAGTCTGATGCTATTCTGATGTAAGTCTGATGCGAGACTGATGCTATTCTGATGCGAGTCTGATGCTATTCTGATGCGAGTCTGATGCTATTAGGATGTGAGTCTGATGCAAGTCTGATATGAGGCTGATGTGAGACTGCTGCAAGTCTGATGCTATTCTGATGTGAGTCTGATGCTATTCTGATGTGAGGCTGATGCTATTCTGATGTGAGGCTGATGTAAGTCTGATGCTATTCTGATGTGAGTCTGATGCTATTCTGATGTGAGGCTGATGCTATTCTGATGTGAGGCTGATGCTATTCTGATTTGAGGATGATGTGAGTCTGATGCTATTCTGATTTGAGGATGATGTGAGTCTGATGCTATTCTTATGTGAGTCTGATGCATGTCTGATGTGAGTCTGATGCTATTCTTATGTGAGGCTGATGTGAGTCTGATGCTATTCTGATTCTATTCTGATGCGAGTCTGATGCTATTCTGATGCGAGTCAGTGCTTCGCTCTTCCTGAGCTCTCTGTCAGTGTCTTCAGCACTTCCTGTGTGAGCCGCTTGCTGTAGTGGTTAATCTTGTGGTGTCCAGGCATCCAGCCGAGAAGAAAGCGGTGAAAATCTGTCCAGGCGAAGGCGAACATGCGTCTCCACTCGTCCTCCAGCTCACAGAAGTTCTCCTTCTCCTTCTCCGGCACTGCGTCTCTCAGCTGGGAAAAATAATAGTCCAGATAATCAGGAGCTCTTTTCTCGCACTCGCGCTCATCCAGGCAACTGCCCAGAAAGTAGATGACGTCCTTCATGCCGCAGCCGCCGCCCACGTACTGGAAGTCCACAGCGGCCACGCGCGAGCCGTCTATGGAGAAGCAGAAGTTGGCCAGTTTGGCGTCTCCGTGTAAGATGGTCTTAAAGCGGCAGCCGTTCAGGACGGCGTCAATCTCCGAAGCGGCCGCTTTTAGCTTCCTGTCCGGCATGGCCTCCAGCTCATCCGGACGTGTCTCCAAGTGCCAGTATGTCCCCACGGGCCACAGGCCGCACGTGGGGACTCCGAGGAAAAGGCCGTGGAAGCTTGCCAGCCAGAGCAGACAGGCTTCGATCTCGACGTCCCTCACGCTCGTCCTCCGGTCAGGGAAACCGGCCGCGTCCAGATCCTCCAGCACAATCAGCTGCTCCTCGCCGAAGGACTGCACCGCAAGGCACGCTGGGATACGGCAGCGCTCGTTGGTGCTGTAGTTTTTGTACCAGTTCGTCTCCACCTGATAGGACCGAACCTTGCGGCGGTGAGAGACGTCCGAATCCCGGGACCCTTTAGGAAACATGACATGTTTGACGACGACCGAGGAGCGCTCACAGCCCTGCAGGTGGACCCGCACAATCTGACCATAACCACTCCACAGAGTCTGGATCTTATGACCGATATGTAGACGATTTGCTGACGTGGCCCGCAGGATCAGATCCTGATATTCCTGCTTCATCCTGACCAGAAACACGAGGATGCCTTTAATGTCAGTGAGGAAACGATGAGTTTTACTGCGAAATCTCTTCTGTAACACCTCAACATTAACCTGATCATAGAAACAAAAAATAAACAAAGTCGTGCATCTTAACAACAATTACACAAAAAACTCACAAAGCTGCAGAGAGCAAGTCATTCAGAATTCAGTATTCAGTGTTCAGTATTCAGTGTTTAATAATCAGTGTTCAGTATTCAGTAAGCAGTGTTCAGTGTTCAGTATTCAGTGTTCAGTAATCAGTGTTCAGTAATCACTGTTCAGTATTCAGTAATCAATATTTAGTCTTCAGTATTCGGTCTTCAGTATTCGGTCTTCAGTCTTCAGTAATCAGTCTTCAGTAATCAGTGTTCAGTATTCAGTAATCAGTGTTCAGTATTCAGTGTTCAGTAATCAGTGTTCAGTATTCAGTGTTCAGTAATCAGTGTTCAGTATTCAGTCATCAGTAATCATGGTTCAGTATTCAGTAATCAGAATTCAGTATTCAGTCTTCAGTAATCATGGTTCAGTATTCAGTAATCAGAATTCAGTATTCAGTCTTCAGTAATCAGTGTTCAGTAATCAGTATTCAGTAATCAGTATTCAGTGTTTAGGATTCAGTAATCAGTGTTCAGTATTCAGTGCTCAGTAATAAATGTTCAGTATTCAGTAATCAGGGTTCAGTATTCAGTCTTCAGTAATCAATGTTCAGTATTCAGTGTTCAGTACTCAGTAATCAGTGTTCAGTAATCAGTAATCAGTGTTCAGTATTCAGTGTTCATTGTTCAGTATTCAGTGTTCAGTACTCAGTAATCAGTGTTCAGTAATCAGTAATCAGTGTTCAGTATTCAGTGTTCATTGTTCAGTATTCAGTAATCAGTGTTCAGTATTCAGTGTTCATTGTTCAGTATTCAGTGTTCAGTATTCAGTAATCAGTGTTCAGTAATCACTGTTCAGTATTCAGTGCTCAGTAATAAATGTTCAGTATTCAGTAATCAGTGTTCAGTATTCAGTAATCAGTGTTCAGTAATCAGTGTTCAGTAATCAGTGTTCAGTATTCAGTAATCAGTGTTCAGTATTCAGTAATCAGTGTTCAGTATTCAGTAATCAGTGTTCAGTATTCGGTGTTCAGTAATCAATGTTCAGTATTCAATAATCAATGTTCAGTATTCAGTGTTCAGTAATCAGTATTTAGTGTTCAGATTCAGTGTTCAGTATTCAGTAATCAGTGGTCAGTATTCAGTAATCAGTGTTCAGTATTCAGAGTTCATTGTTCAGTTATCAGTGTTCAGTAATCATGGTTCAGTATTCAGTAATCAGTATTCTGTAATCAATGTTCAGCATTCTGTAATCAGTGTTCAGTAATCAATGTTCAGTAATCAGTGTTCAGTATTCAGTAATCATTGTTCAGCATTCTGTAATCAGTATTCAGTGTTCAGTAATCAGTGTTCAGTTTTCAGTAATCAGTGTTCAGTAATCAATGTTCAGTAATCAGTGTTCAGTATTCAGTAATCATTGTTCAGTAATCAGTAATCATTGTTCAGTAATCAGTGTTCAGTATTCAGTAATCAGTGTTCAGTATTCAGTCTTCAGTAATCAGTGTTCAGTAATCAATGTTCAGCATTCTGTAATCAGTATTCAGTGTTCAGTAATCAGTGTTCAGTATTCAGTAATCAGTGTTCAGTATTCAGTGTTCAGTAATCATGGTTCAGTATTCAGTAATCAGTCTTCAGTAATCAATGTTCAGTATTCAGTAATCAATGTTCAGCATTCTGTAATCAGTAATCAGTGTTCAGTAATCAATGTTCAGTAATCAGTGTTCAGTAATCAGTAATCAGTGTTCAGTAATCATGGTTCAGTATTCAGTAATCAGTCTTCAGTAATCAATGTTCAGTATTCAGTAATCAATGTTCAGCATTCTGTAATCAGTAATCAGTGTTCAGTAATCAATGTTCAGTATTCAGTAATCAGTGTTCAGTAATCAATGTTCAGTATTCAGTAATCAGTATTCAGTCTTCAGTAATCAGTGTTCAGTAATCAGTAATCATTGTTCAGTAATCAGTGTTCAGTATTCAGTAATCAGTGTTCAGTAATCATGGTTCAGTATTCAGTAATCAGTATTCAGTCTTCAGTAATCAGTGTTCAGTATTCAGTAATCAATGTTCAGCATTCTGTAATCAATGTTCAGCATTCTGTAATCAGTATTCAGTGTTCAGTAATCAGTGTTCAGTATTCAGTAATCAGTGTTCAGTAATCAATGTTCAGTAATCAGTGTTCAGTATTCAGTAATCATTGTTCAGTAATCAGTGTTCAGTAATCATTGTTCAGTAATCAGTGTTCAGTATTCAGTAATCAGTGTTCAGTAAACAGTGTTCAGTATTCAGTAATCAGTGTTCAGTAATCAGTGTTCAGTATTCAGTATTCAGTCTTCAGTAATCAGTCTTCAGTAATCAGTGTTCAGTAATCAATGTTCAGTAATCATTGTTCAGTAATCAGTGTTCAGTATTCAGTAATCAGTATTCAGTCTTCAGTAATCAGTGTTCAGTAATCAATGTTCAGCATTCTGTAATCAGTATTCAGTAATCAGTGTTCAGTAATCATTGTTCAGTAATCAGTGTTCAGTATTCAGTAATCAGTATTCAGTCTTCAGTAATCAGTGTTCAGTAATCAGTGTTCAGCATTCTGTAATCAGTATTCAGTGTTCAGTATTCAGCAATCAGTGTTCAGTATTCAGTGTTCAGTCTTCAGTAATCAGTGTTCAGTAATCAATGTTCAGTATTCAGTAATCAGTGTTCAGTATTCAGTAATCAATGTTCAGCATTCTTTAATCAGTATTCAGTGTTCAGTAATCAGTGTTCAGTATTCAGTAATCAGTGTTCAGTAATCATTGTTCAGTAATCAGTAATCATTGTTCAGTAATCAGTGTTCAGTATTCAGTAATCAGTGTTCAGTAATCATGGTTCAGTATTCAGTAATCAGTATTCAGTCTTCAGTAATCAGTGTTCAGTATTCAGTAATCAATGTTCAGTATTCAGTAATCAGTGTTCAGTAATCAGTGTTCAGTAATCAGTAATCAGTGTTCAGTAAACAGTGTTCAGTATTCAGTAATCAGTGTTCAGTAATCAGTGTTCAGTAATCAGTAATCAGTGTTCAGTAATCAGTGTTCAGTAATCAGTAATCAGTGTTCAGTAAACAGTGTTCAGTATTCAGTAATCAGTGTTCAGTAATCAGTGTTCAGTATTCAGTAATCAGTGTTCAGTATTCAGTAATCAATGTTCAGCATTCTGTAATCAATGTTCAGCATTCTGTAATCAGTATTCAGTGTTCAGTAATCATTGTTCAGTATTCAGTAATCAGTGTTCAGTAATCAGTGTTCAGTAATCAGTAATCAGTGTTCAGTAAACAGTGTTCAGTATTCAGTAATCAGTGTTCAGTAATCAGTGTTCAGTATTCAGTAATCAGTGTTCAGTATTCAGTAATCCGTATTCAGTCTTCAGTAATCAGTGTTCAGCATTCTGTAATCAGTGTTCAGTATTCAGTAATCAGTGTTCAGTATTCAGTAATCCGTATTCAGTCTTCAGTAATCAGTGTTCAGCATTCTGTAATCAGTATTCAGTAATCAGTGTTCAGTAATCAGTGTTCAGTATTCAGTGTTCAGTAATCATTGTTCAGTAATCATTGTTCAGTAATCAGTGTTCAGTATTCAGTAATCAGTGTTCAGTAAACAGTGTTCAGTATTCAGTAATCAGTGTTCAGTAATCAGTGTTCAGTATTCAGTAATCAGTGTTCAGTATTCAGTAATCCGTATTCAGTCTTCAGTAATCAGTGTTCAGTAATCAATGTTCAGCATTCTGTAATCAGTACTCAGTAATCAGTGTTCAGTAATCAGTGTTCAGTATTCAGTGTTCAGTAATCATTGTTCAGTAATCATTGTTCAGTAATCAGTGTTCAGTATTCAGTAATCAGTATTCAGTCTTCAGTATTCAGTGTTCAGTATTCAGTATTCAGTAATCAGTGTTCAGTATTCAGTAATCAGTCTTCAGTAATCAGTGTTCAGTCTTCAGTATTCAGTAATCAGTGTTCAGTCTTCAGTATTCAGTAATCAGTGTTCAGTCTTCAGTAATCAGTGTTCAGTATTCAGTAATCATGGTTCAGTATTCAGTAATCAGTAATCATGGTTCAGTATTCAGTAATCAGTCTTCAGTAATCAGTGTTCAGTCTTCA